>NC_069508.1:188388695-188676195 GCF_027579735.1 Bombina bombina | reverse complement strand
TCCTATGGGAAATGTCTACACCTAACATGTACACCGAGTCTAAACACCCCTAATCTGCCCCCCCCCTACACCGCCGCCACCTACATTATACTTATTAACCCCTAAACCGCCACTCCCGGAGCCCACTGCAACTCTATTAAAGTGTTTAACCCCTAAACCGCCGCAACTCTAATAAATGTATTAACCCCTAAA
The DNA here is from genome assembly GCF_027579735.1 of Bombina bombina. Lineage (NCBI taxonomy): Eukaryota > Metazoa > Chordata > Amphibia > Anura > Bombinatoridae > Bombina > Bombina bombina. Next base: position 188,676,003 of record NC_069508.1, on the reverse strand, counting down.
CCGCGGGCCACGGAGCCCACCACCACCTACATTATACCTATTAACCCCTAACCGCCACCTACATAAAGTTATTAACCCCTATCCTGCCGCTCCCGCTGCAACTAAATAAATGGTTTAACCTCTAAACTGCCGCTCCCGGAACCCACCGCCACCTACATTATATTTATTAACCCCTAATCTGCTGATAGGATTCTATCAGACAATCGGAATTAAGGTAGGAAAAATCCTATTGGCTTATGCAATCAGCCAATAGGATTGAAATTCAATCCTATTGGCTGATCCAATTAGCCAATAGGATTGAGCTCGCATTCTTTTGGCTGTTCCAATCAGCCAATAGAATGCGAGCTCAATCCTATTGGCTGATTGCATCAGCCAATAGGATTTTTCCTACCTTAATTCCGATTGGCTAATAGAATCCTATCAGCCAATCGGAAATCAAGGGACACCATCTTGGATGACGTCTTTTAAAGGAACCTTCATTCGTCGGGTAGTCGTCGGTCTGGATGGGTGCTCCGCATCGGATGTCTTCAAGATGGAGCCGCTCCTCGTCGGATGGATGAAGATTGAAGATGCCGTCTGGATGAAGACTTCTGCCCATCTGGAGGACCTCTTCTGCCCGGTTGGATGAAGACTTCGTCCGGCTTCGTTGAGGACTTATACCCGGTTGGGTGAAGACGTCTCAAGGTAGGTTGATATTCAGGGGGTTAGTGTTAGGTTTTATTAAGGGGGGATTGGGTGGGTTTTAGAGTAGGGTTGGGTGTGTGGGTGGTGGGTTGTAATGTTGGGGGGGTATTGTATTTATTTTGACAGGTAATAGAGCTGATTACTTTGGGGCAATGCCCCGCAAAAAGCCCTTTTAAGGGCTATTTGTAATTTAGTATAGGGTAGAGATTTTTATTATTTTGGGGGGATTTTTTATTTTATTAGGGGGATTAGATTAGGTGTAATTAGTTTAAAAATCTTTTTTTTATTTTCTGTAATTTAGTGTTTGTTGTTTTTTGTACTTTAGTTTATTTAATTTAATTGTAATTAATTGTAGGTGGTTTAGGTAATTAATTTAATGATAGTGTAGTGTTAGGTGTAATTGTAACTTAGGTTAGGATTTATTTTACAGGTACTTTTGTATTTATTTTAGCTAGGTAGTTATTAAATAGTTAATAACTATTTAATAACTATTGTACCTAGTTATAATAAATACAAACTTGCCTGTAAAATAAAAATAAACCCTAAAATAGCTACAATGTAACTATTAGTTATATTGTAGCTATTTTAGGGTTTATTTTATAGGTAAGTATTTAGTTTTAAATAGGAATAATTTATTTAGATTAATTTAAATTATATTTAAGTTAGTGGGTGTTAGGGTTTGACTTAGGTTTAGGGGTTAATAAATTTAATATAGTGGCGGCGACGTTGAGGGCGGGAGATTAGGGGTTAATACATTTAATGTAGGTGGTGGCGGTATAGGGGGGTCAGATTAGGGGTTAATACATATAATGTAGGTGGCAGTGGGCTCCGGGAGCGGCGGTTTAGGGGTTAAACACTTTATTAGAGTTGCGGTGGGCTCCGGGGGCGGCGGTTTAGGGGTTAATAACTTTATTTAGATGCGGGGGACTCCGGGTAAAACAGTTTAGTATATTGTGGGTGCTTAGTGACAGGGTAGCAAGAAAGCTGCGAATAAGCCGATGAGCAGCGAGATCGATGACTGTTAGTTAACAACAGTCCGCTGCTCATCGCACCGTACTTGGTGCGCAGATTTTTGACAGCTTTCTTGATAATTTTGGCGAACGTATTCAGGTCCGCGGCAGCGATGTTAGGCGATCTTAGGCGAGCGTATTGGTGCCGGCGAATGCAGGTAAGTAGACAGCTTGATAAATAGAGGCTATAGTGATCGATCCGAAACATATGATCGAAACCAGGTTAGTGGACGATCACCAATACCTGAGTTTTTTAGTTTATGCAGTAAAATGTTGTAATCTACTGTGTCACAGGCTTTTGCAAAATCAAGGAAACTAGCTCCAGTTAGGTCTCCTTGTTCCATGCCAGTTTGAATGTTATTACAAACTTTAAGAAGGGCAGTTGTAGTGGAGTGATTCGGGCGAAACCCTGATTGATCAGGGGTCAGATAGTTAGATAGTTGGTAATACTCACATAGTTGCGTATGGACGCATTTTTCTAAGATGTTTGACAATACTGGGAGCAGTGATATTGGGCGATAGTTAGAAACCAAAGTAATGTCACCAGTTTTATGGATAGGCACTACTCTTGCAGTCTTCCAAAGTTTGGGTATGTATCCAGACACCAAGGATTTGTTAATTAGAGTTGTGACAGATTTAGCAATTGCCGACGCACTGAGCCGTTTCATTTTTATGGTTACGTATTTTAGAGAGATAATATTTAAGGGACATAAAGATGGAATATGAAAATGCCTGTAATGTGTTAGAGCATTTTTATTGGACAATTATTTTGTATGTAATAATGTGTTTAACCCCTGCAAAGCAACATAAAAGCAGCATACTGGGTTTACAGAGCTGTACACGATGGCTATTCACATGTTCTGCTCCTTATTGGCCTCCTCCAGAGCTTACATTAACCACTTTGCAAGGGTTAAACTCATAGTTAGATGCAAGCAGTAATGTGACGTATAATGCATTAGAGCATCTTCTTATTAAAACATTTATGTTCATTTAAGTAAGGAATACATGATTTACAATATTTTGTTAATTAACCATTTTTGGAGAGAGAGTATCCGTGTGATGTATCTGTATTTCTCAGTAAATGCAGATATCTTACCGCATAGTGTTTGAGGTCCCTTTTGTTAGTATGGCTGTTGTTAGAATAATAACTATGGGGGTGATTCTATAGTTTTAAAGGGACATTCTGGTGTGGAAATAAACTGTTTTAATTCATAAGAAAATATTGTTTTGAAACAAATCCTCTTCTTTTACTATATGCTTATGAACTTCAATGTTGTTAATACAGTTAAAGCTCTTGTGCTGCACTAGATGAAGACACAGAAAAGCAGGCGTGCATGAGGATACAGCTAGTAACCAAAAGCATAGGCATCTGGAGCAACGTGAGTGTTGCAGGAGTATAGCTTTGGCTACTTTAAACCTCTATGATGGAGTGGAGCACATAATGAATGAAGGCAGTTTGTGTAAACATAAAAAGCTGTAAGGAACTAGATAACTTTATATTTACACCAGAATGTCCCTTTACGCTTTAATGTTTGTCTATTTTTAATTAATTAATTCACTATGACCTGGATTCCAAGTGGAGTGCAAAAATATTAGATCTATTGAGTGCTAACCCTGCTCAAATTAATAGCGCTTCTATTCTTGCACTTATTTTACAAGATGTAAGTAAAAAGTTATGAATCTAGCAAAAGCGCTAACATCAGGAGGTCTGATAGCACAATTGCGCTAAATCCCTCTCCACAGAGACTTCTAAGGGACACCCTATAGAACCCTGTTCTGGCTGAACCAACTTATGCTAAAGACAAAGGTACGCTAAGAAATCATTGAAACAGCATTGTTCTGTCAGTCATATGAAAGGACAACATGTAGGTATTTCTTGCAGGAAGTGGCTATCAGCCAATGAGGATAAGTAGGAAGTTCCTATCAACCAATGAGCATAAGTAGGAAGTTCCTATTAGCCAATGAGCATAAGTACATAAGTAGGAAGTTCCTATTAGCCAATGAGCATAAGTACATAAGTAGGAAGTTCCTATTAGCCAATGCGCATTAATAGGAAATACCAACTGATACAACTGTATTAGTTACAGTTTAAATTAAAAAAAAACATCTTTACTTCACTTTTATTTATATATATATATTATTATTTTTTTGCATTGGTTTAGCACTCAACACTGACATCTCCATGACTTAATTATTAGGGGGGTTGTGGGCGGAGTCATGACAGGAGAGGCCAGATGGTCTGTGAATAGGGGCATTTGGTCTGTGGGACAGTCCATAGGTGGGGCTGGGCATAGCTGGGGGTATTCTGTACATTGAGGTGGTAACAAAACAGTATAAGGGGCACATGGGATGCAAGCCATTATGTTGGAGGGCAGTTCCCCACCCAACCCTCATTGCAATGACCAACATAAATTTTACTGCACTCTAGCAATGTTAATTAATCTTATTGTTTGCAATCTTCTTATAATCTAGCCCTTTATATTACAATCTGAAAGTGTTTACTGTACCTTTAAGAGTATAGGGCACTTTAATTCCTTTTGCAGTAAACAGTATTTCATCTGCTTTATTTGCTGTAATTGAGGTTTACTAATTCCATTTTATAAGATTTGTGTGGAATTATTATTGGAATTTTGAATCTGAAATGTATTTAAATGATTTTATTAGAATTTATTAAGCAGCTGCAATGCCTTGGAATAATCTTTAGAACAGAGTAAAGTATAACAATTTTAATTACATTAAACTGGTTCCACATGGATGTGTTTATCATTATAGGTCACATTCTCCCAAACTCGGCTATATCTTGTATCTGGCTGCAAGACCCCCCAATAAAAAAAATCCTTTGAATATAATGCATATTAAATAGTTAACCATTGCCTTGGACTTCAGGCTGGATGTTTTATTTTGGAACTGTACAATTTTACTGCTAGCAATGGCGTGTCTGCTACTATCAGGCTATTACAGAAAGTTGAAATGGATTTTATTTATGAGACTCTCAAAGAAATGGAAAGTGCTAAGCAGCGAATGTTTTAATGAAATACTGAATTCTAGTCACCCAGCATTGCAGGATTCTGGCATCCTATCAAAATGTTAGCAGTGTTCAAAATGTCACATTAAAACGGTAGACTGTTGCCTCTGTCATTTCATGGACATTTTAATGGTGCCTAGTTAAGAGTGGTGGTTAAAGAGGCAGTATACTGTAAAACTGTTTACTCCTTACGTGTTTCCAATGACTTGTAATAGCAGCAGCAGAGTATAACATATATAACAAGTAGCTTCTTTAGGTTTATTTTTGTATATGGAATAGCTGTTTTTGTTCTTTGACACCACAACCCATTAAAATATAGAGAGATTGCAAGCGATTCAGATCTCCTTATTTTATCTCTTTCTATAAACACAAATGCTTCTTTATCTTATATCTGTCTGTATACCAAAGCCCAATACTCAGAGAGAACGAGTAAAAATGAACATTTATTATTTATCTCTCCTACTACAGGAAGTGTAATGTCTTCAACTGCTATAATTACAGAACTTTTCCATAGCCAACACTTAAAGGAAAATGTAACCCAAAAGGTTTCTTTCATGAGTCAGTAGAGCAGCCATTTTACACAACTTTCCATTCACTTCTATTATCAAATGCACTTAGTTCTCTTTTGTTGGAAAGCAAAGATGTAAGCTCAGTAGCGTGCACATGTCTGGAGCACTATATGGCAGCAGTTTTGTAAGAATGTTATCCATTTGCCAGAGCACTAGAGGGCAGCACTCTTCCTGCCATGTACTGCTCCAGAGAAAGAAACCATGGAGACAAAGCAGATCTGATAAGATAAGCAAACGGGAACTTTTTTAAATTGAATGCTCTATATGAATCACAAAAGAAAATGTTGGAATTTCATATCCTTTTAAGTATTCGCATTTACAATATAGGTGGGGAAACTATGGGCAAGAACAGCTATTTCAAATACCAAAATAATGGTAAATGAGATATTTGTAAACAATGTAATCCACTACAGCATTTATTTATTTATTTATAAAATATTTTACCAGGAAGGATACATTGAGATTTCTCTTGTTTTCAAGTATGTCCTGGGTCCACAAAACATTGCATTGATACAGTAGGGTACAATAAAAAAACAATAATAATACACAATATATGCAAAAATTTTACATAGAACAGGTAGGAAATATATAATCAACCATGACAGCTGCATTCTGTTTTGAGATATGTAGAGAGGGATCTCTTAAAGGATATTAGGCTTGAGGAAGGTTTGAAAGTGTGAGGGAGGTCGTTCCATAATGTGGTGCTCTGTAGGAAAAGGAGGATTGAGCTGCTTTCTTTTTGTATTGAGGCAAGCTAAATAATGTGCTGGTACTGGATCGGAGGTTATAGGAGGTGGGAATAGCCGGGGAGAGCATTCTGCTCAGGTAGGATGGGAGCTTCCCAGAAAGGCTCTTAAACACAAGGCAGGAAAGATGGAGGGTGCGTCTGGATTCCAGCGACAGCCAGTTTAGTTCTTTTAGCATGTCACAATGGTGGGTCCTGTAGTTACATTGTAGCACAAAGCGGCAGAACGAGTTATACAATGTATTAAGTTTATTAAGGTGAGTTTGCGGTGCAGGTGCATATACTACGTCCCCATAATCCATGATAGGCATCAGCATTTGCTGTACAATCTTTTCCTTTACTGTAGGGCTGAGGCAAGATTTGTTTCTGTACAAGGCACCTAATTTTGGATAAAGTTTTGATGCAAGTTTTTCTATGTGGGGGCCAAAAGATAGATTAGGGTCTAACAACATACCCAAGTATTTGAAAGAGTGGACTGCAGTAAGCGTGCAATTGGATTTTGTTTTGATGCGTAGGTGGGAATTTTGTAATTTGTGTAATTTAGGACCCGTTCCAAAGATCATTGTGACAGTTTTGTCAGTGTTTAGGAAGAGTTTGTTTTTTGAGATCCACTTTTCTACCTCTGTGAACTGGTCTTGGAGCACTGCTTCAAGCTGTGGCAGATCAGATTTGTTTGCATAGATTACCGTGTCGTCTGCGTACATGTGTACAGTTGAAGATTTGCAGACATTAGGCAGATCATTTATAAATAATGTGAATAGTAGGGGGCCGAGAATGGAACCTTGGGGAACACCACACGTGACTTGGAGAGGGAGGTAGTCACTGTTAGAAACGGAGATATATTGTGATCGATCCGATACATATGATCTAAACCAGGTTAACGGATGATCAGCAATACCAGAGTTTTTTAGTTTGAGCAGTAGTATGTTGTGGTCCACTGTGTCAAAAGCCTTTGCGAAATCAAGGAAAATAGCTCCAGTTAGGTCTCCTTGTTCCATGCCCGTTTGGATGTTGTTGCAAACTTTTAGGAGGGCAGTTGTAGTGGAGTGATTCGGTCGAAAACCTGATTGATCAGGGGTCAGATAGTTAGAAAGTTGGTAATATTCGCATAATTGCGTATGGACGCATTTTTCTAAGATTTTTGATAATAATGGGAGCAATGATATAGGCTGATAGTTAGAAACCTAGGTTAACTCCCAACTTTTATGAAAAGGCACTACTCTTGCAGTTTTCCAGAGTTTGGGTATATATCCAGACATCAAGGATTAATTAATTAGGGTTGTGACAGGCTTAGCAATTGCCAGAGCACTGAGCTTCAACAGCATTGCTGGGATTTGATCAGGTCCAGACTGGTTTTTCATTTTTAGATTATAAAGGTGTTTCTTAACGACATTGATGGGTACAGGTCTAAAATTGAACTTATTTATATTGGGTCTTTGCTGTTTTAGTGGGGCCTGATCCACATTTGTAGTTTCAGGATGCGTGCCATTAATTAGTTTGTCAATCAGGGTGGTGGAGCATCCAACAAAATAATTGTTAAAGGCATTTGCTACTTCTAAGGGGAGTTGCAGGTTTTGGTTATCCACTTTGATAGTGGAGGGTTGGGAGTGCATTGGTGGATTTTGTAAGTTATTTATGAGTTTCCAAAACTTTCTAGAGTTAGATATGTTATTGTTCAGATTTTCACAGAAATATTGGGCCTTGGCCAATTTTGTTTGTTTAGTGCATATATTTCGCCATTGTCTCTATACACAGTGATCGTTCATAGAGCCAGTATGCTTGAACTTTGACCACAATGAATCCCGAAATTGGTACATTTGAATGAGGTCAGCTGTGATCCAGTTCAAGTGTTCTCCTTTTACTCTCACCTTACGCAGCGGGGCATGTAAATTCCAAACTTGTAGGAGTTCAGACTGAAAAAATTAAACGGCAGAGTCTAGATCTGGGATTAGGTTTAATCTGTGCCAGGGGAGGTTCTTGATGTCATTTAGAAATGATTGAATATTAAATTTTTTGAAGGACCTGGTGATTTTAACCTTGGGAGAGGATTTATTTACCTTTATTTTGCGCACGCAGTACACTAAGCAGTGGTCACTGTTGTTAGGGAGAACACCTGCCTCCTGGATTCAGTCGGGAGAAGTGGAGAGAATCCAGTCGAGCAGGGTATGATTATGGCTTTTGATGTTTATGCGAGTTGGGGGAGGAGATTAATTGCGTTAGCTGCAAAGATTTAAACAGCGAGCGACAACTGTTATTTTTTTTATTCAGCCAATCAATATTAAAATCTCCAAAAAACAAAATTTTACTTTTTGGGTTTTGAGCTATGGATTCACTAAGGAGCTGTGCTATCTCTGAGATGGAATGCACAGGGGAGCTAGGTGGGCGGTAGATTCCTGCAACAATGATTGATTTACTGCATGTAATATATATAATTGCAAACAAATGAAAGGTGAAAAATTTACAGTACACCATCCCTTCTTGTAACTTCTTGTGCCCAAGAGGACTAAAACAATGCATTGCAGCCCCCTGTGACAGCCAAATTATAAACAATATTGTCCATGTGAGTAACATACTGAGAGACCACATATCATATAAACTAGACAGACACAGCATTTGTTCCAGATTCATAAAGGGGCAGCATTCATTCTGCTTGTTTCTTGCCTTTACAGTAACTTTTCAACCATGCAAACATGTCCCTTTAATTATAGCCAGAGTTCTATTTTATGTCTCTATTCCCTATCATGTTGGGTTCCAGTAAGAAAGAAGAATCCCCCTTGTGTTTGCTAAAGAGCAGAAGGGTTTGAGGTGGTGTTTGAAGAGGACGTTTGTTTGTGTGTATTATATGATTTATATAGGCACTGGTTCTTACCTTTTATTTTATGCTTAAGCTCCACCTCTCTTGGCTTTGGTTTTGTGTAACTTGCAAGCAAAATCCACGGGGTTAAACTAGAGATGGAACTTAGTCCTTTGTCCCTTTTAGACACATTTCCAAAACTTAGTCTGTGGAATATGATTAATTAACAATTACAGGCTACAGCTGAGAAACATTTTACAGGGGTGGGCGATGCAGGATTTAAAAATACATGATAATGATCATAATAATAATAATAACAATAATAATGATAATAATAATAATAATAACAATAATAATAATGACAATAATAATGATAATAATAATAACAATAATAATGATAATAATAATAATAATAACAATAATAATGATAATAACAATGAAAACAATAATAATGATAACAATAATAATAATAATGATAACAATAATAATAATAATAACAATAACAATAATAATAATAATAACAATAATGATAATAATAATAATAATAACAATAATAATAATAATAATAACAATAATAATAATAATAATAATAATAATAACAATAATGATAATAATAATAATAACAATAATAATGATAATTGCAATGAAAACAATAATAGTAATAATAATGATAACAATGAAAACAATAATAATGATAACAATCATAATAATAATGATAACAATAATAATAATGACAATGAAAACAATAATAATGATAATACTAATAATAACAATAATAATAATGACAATGATAACAATAATAATGATAATAATAACAATAATAATGATAATAATAATAATCACCAGTTTTGCGCTAAACAGGGTGCGAAAATAACGCCAAAAAAGTTGCGTTACTTCACTCTTCATAGCGCTGCCATTAAGAGTTACTAAAAAGCCTCCTTCTGCTGTGCGTAATGGTGCGTTAAGCTCCATACCGCACAAAAGCCGAGGGCTGATTTGACGTTGATGGGGAGAGAGTGTTAGAAAAATAAATAAAACCTTGGGTGCAGAATGGCGATTACTATAACACAACCCCATTGATGTCTATGGGGGAAAGAAAGTTACATTTAAAACCTAACCCCCTAACATAAACCCCTAGTCTAAACACCCATACCCCCGACATTGTTGCCACTAAATAAAATGATTAAACCCTAAACCTCCAGCCTCCCACATCGCCGCCACTAAATAAACTTATTAACCTCTAAACCTCCGGCCTCCCACATCGCCGCCACTAAATTTTATATTTTTTTATTATTTATAATTTTTTATTTAGTTTTCATAATTTACTGTTTAATTATTATTTTTTTATGTTAGATTTTTTTATTTTTTTTGTAGGATTTTTTTTTTTAAATTTGTAATTTAGGATTTTTAATTAGTAGTTTTTTAAATTTTATTAGAATAATAAGGTTAGGTTAATTTTATAGTTTAATGTTAGGTTTATTTTTATTTCTCAGGTAAGTTTTTATCTATTTAAATATAGTTATATTGTAATTTTAATTTAAAGTTAGGGGTTTGTTAGGTTTAGGGGTTAATAGTTTAATTTAGTGTTTTGCAATGTTAGGGGACGGAGGTTTAGGGGTTAATATGTTTATTTAGTGGCAGCGATGTGGGAGGTTTAGTGGTTAATAGGTTTATTTAGTGGCAGCAATGTCGGGGAGCGGCGGTTTAGGGGTTAATAACTTTATTATAGTGGTTGCGATGTCGGGGAGCGGCGGTTTAGGGGTTAATATATTTAAAAAGGGTTGGCAATGTGGGTGTGTGGCAGATTAGGGTTTAATACATTTATTTAATAGTCACAATGTTTGTGGGCGGCAGATTAGGGGTTAATAAGTTTTAAATAGTGTTGGCGGTGCAGGAGGGCAGCGGTTTATGGGTTAATAGGTAGTTTATGGGTGTTAGTGTACTTTGTAACATTTTAGTTATGAGTTTTGTGAAACATTTTTGTTACACAAAATCCATAACTACTGCTCTCAGATGTCGGTATGGATCATGTTGGTATAGAGGATAACGCAAGCATTTTTAGCCGGACCGCACAACCTGTAATACTGGCGCTATGAAAATCCCACAGTCAAATGTTATTTTTTTGAGTGCGGAATGGACGTTGCTTTAAAGGCTAGAATGCTTGCGGTATAGCTAGAATGCTTGCGGTATAGTTTTACCGCTGCAACTCATAATATGCGTTCCTGGCCATTCCACTCGAAATGGCCAATTTTTCAGCGGTATAGCTGTACCACAAAACTCGTACATTAGGTGAATGATACTAATGATAATGATAATAATAGTGATAATAATAATGATAATAACAATAATAATAATAATTAAAATAATAATGATAATAACAACAATAATAATGATAACAATAATAATAATGATAATAATGATAACATAAATAATAATAACAATAATAATGATAATAATAACGATAATAATGATAATGATAATAATAATGATAATAACAATAATAATAATAATGAAAATAATAATGATAATGATAATAATAAGAACAATAATAATGATAACAATAATAATAATGATAATAATGATAACATAAATAATAATAATAACAATAATAATGATAAGGATAACAATAATAACGATGATAATAATAATGTTATTAATAATAATAATAATAATAATAATAATAATAATAATGATAATAATAATAATAATGTTAATAATAATAATAATGATAATAATAATAATAATAATAATGATAAAAATAATGATAATGATAATAATGATGATAACAATAATAATAATGATAATAATTGGCTAGATTACGAATTTTGCGCTATGAAGGTGTGGTACTAACTTGCAAGTTATAGTCACCACTCACTTACCTACAGCGCTGGTATTACAGGTTTACAAAAACCCAGCGTTAACAGGCAAGACTTGAGCGTAAAGCAAAATTCAGCTCCATACCGCACTCCAATACCAGCGCTGCTGAAAGCTGCGGTGAGCTGGTTTAACGTGCTTGTACACAATTTCCCCATAGACATCAATGGGGAGAGCTGGCTGAAAAAAAGTATAACACCTGCAAAAAAGCAGCGTAAAGCTCCGTAACGCAGCCCCATTGATTCCTATGAGGAAACAAAGTTTATGTTTACACCTAACACCCTAACATAAACCCTGAGTCTAAACACCCCTAATCTTACACTTATTAACCCCTAATCTGCCACCCCCAACATCGCTGACACCTACATTATACTTATTAACCCCTAATCTGCCGCTCCAGACATCGCCACCACTATAATAAACATATTAACCCTTAAACTGCCACACTCCCACATTACAAACACTAGTTAAATATTATTAACCCCTAATCTGCTGCCCCCCACGTCCCAGCCACTATACTAAATTTATTAACCCCTAAACCTAAGTCTAACCCTAACACCCCCTAACTTAAATATAATTAAAATAAATCTAAATAAAACCTACTATCATTACCTAAATAATTCCTATTTTAAACTAAATACCTGTAAAATAAATCCTAAAATAGCTACAATATAATATTGTAGCTATCTTAGGTTTTATTTTTATTTCACAGGCAAGTTTGTATTTATTTTAACTAGGTAGACTAGTTATTTACTAACTACCTAGTTAAAAAAAATACAAATTTACCTGTAAAATAAAACCTAACCTGAGTTACACTAACACCTAACCTTACACTACAATTAAATAAATTACATTAATTAAATAAAATTACCTAAATTACAAAAAAAAAAAAAACACACTAAATTGCAAAAAATAAAAAAAGAAATTATCAGATATTTAAACTAATTACACCTAATCTAATAGCCCTATCAAAATAAAAAAGCCCCCCAAAATAAAAAAAACCCTAGCCTAAACTTAACTACCAATAGCCCTTAAAAGGGTAAATTTGTATTTATTTTAAATAGGTAGTTAGTAAATAGGTCATAATTATTTACTAACTAGTCTACCTTATTAAAATAAATACAAACTTGCCTGTGAAATAAAAATAAAACCTAATATAGCTACAATATAACTATTAGTTATATTGTAGCTAGCTTAGGGTTTATTTTACAGGTAAGTATTTAGTTTTAAATAGGAATTATTTAGGTAATGATAGTTATATTATTTAGATTTATTTTAATTATATTTAAGTTAGGGGATGTTAGGGTTAGGTTTAGACTTAGGTTTAGGGGTTAATAAATTTAGTATAGTGGCGGTGACGTTGGGGGCAGCAGATTAGAGGTTAATAAATGTAGGTAGGTGGCGGAGAGGTTAGGGGTGGCAGATTAGGGGTTAATAATATTTAACTAGTGTTTGTGATGCGGGAGTGCGGCGGTTTAGGGGATCTTGGCGGTATAGGCTGTACTGCTCACTTTTTGGCCTCCCAGGCAGACTTGTAATACCGGCGCTATGGAAGTCCCATTGAAAAATGGTAAGCTGCGGTAGTTACATTGCGTTACGGCCAAAAAAGTGTGCGGTGCCCCTAAACCTGCAAGAGTCGCAATACCAGTGGTAGTGAAAAAGAGCTGCTTTTTCACTCATACCGCAAAACTCGTAATCTAGCCGTATGATAATAATAATGATAATAATAATAAAGTATTGGCCACAAGAATAAGAAACATAGATATAGTACCCAACAGACTTCTTAAAGGGGCATAAAAGTGTAAAAATATAATGCTGTAATGTGTTAGTACATTTTCTTTTTTACTGTTTATTGTATATAACTATATGTTTAACCCCTGTGCAAAGTACTACTGCCATTTTTTCTAATCAGCTGATTATTTCACCTGTGCTCCAGTTCAGATATCCTCATCATCTGGCCTGTTAGGGAGGTCTGAGGACAGGTTGGATAACTAGTGTATTAGATCCCATGTCATTCTAACAGATTTCTTACTTGCTGTTCTGTGAAGCTGTTATAGGGCACCCAAACTAGTCTACAAATAAGTCTTGGTAAGTTTATGTTTAGTGATACACAATTGATCATAATGTAGCACTTCTGCATATCTATGTACTGAAAATTCAGCAATCAGTGTTCTCACTGAAGAAGGGTCTTATGGGTAAGGATATGCAGAATAACTTCACAATGGCTCATCTCTTTGCTTCTGATATCTGATTTAAATCTCAGATTCCCTTATGCACCATGTGCACTGCTAGCCTAGGCAGCTGTAAAAAAAATTAAAGCAAGTTGCTCTACAGTGTTTTCATGTGCAAATGGAAACTGATCAAAATCCAATCATAGTATTATTTGAGTAATAATGAAACACTGTAACACATTATTTGATATGTCCCTTTAAATAATAGGATTTCATATTCCTGAGCACTGAACCTTTCTTCATTTTTTATAATTGTACAGCAGAACTTGACAGTTCTCTTCCCCAATAGTTGTATATCCCGGCCCTCACTCTGCTCATCTGTGATTGTCTCTGTAGGAAACCATTCTTTACATCAAACAGGTCTACGTGTAATTTTCCTGCTCTGTGACTTAGAATTATTCTTTTTTAGAGTGGAATCAAATTGAATACAGTCACAAAGAGCAATAGAAAAGTAGCCATAGGAATTACAGCATGGCAGTGAGATCAGCCTTCAAAGTCATCCCTTTCACCTTACATCAGCACCGAAGGTCACAAAGATGCTCTGTATCTTCAAGAAACCCTGCCTCATTGCTTACAACACAAAGCGATAGGGCTTATTGTATTAGATCAGTATGTTCTCATTGCTTTTTTCTAGTTTGTCTCAGGGTAAATAAAACTATCTATGTCATATATCTATCTATCTATCTATCTATCTAATCTGTCTGTCTCTCTGTCTGTTTGTATTTCCATGCCACTATCTATCTATCTATCTATCTATCTATCTGTCTGTCTGTCTGTCTGTCTGTCTCTGTCTGTCCATGCCACTATCTATCTCTTTTTATCTATCTATATCTATCTGTCTCTCTGCCCATGCCTCTATCTATCTATCTATCTATCTATCTATCTATCTAGCTGCCATTGATGTTAAAGGGGGCAATACACAATATTAAGAACTGGGGTATGTAAACTTTTGATCAGGGTCATTTGGGTAGTCTCTGTTGTCATTAGGATTTAAAAAGAGTAAACACAGTTGATTGATAATAAATGGCTTCAGCCATACACTAACCATGAGTGAAAGAAAAGTTTTTGTGTTATCATTCATATTCTCTGAAATTTGGCTAAGAAATCATAAATTCTGCCAGGGTATGTAAACTTTTGAGCACAACTGTATGTATGTGTATATATATATATATATATATATATATATATATATATATATATATATATACACAGGGAGTGCAGAATTATTAGGCAAATGAGTATTTTGACCACATCATCCTCTTTATGCATGTTGTCTTACTCCAAGCTGTATAGGCTCGAAAGCCTACTACCAATTAAGCATATTAGGTGATGTGCATCTCTGTAATGAGAAGGGGTGTGGTCTAATGACATCAACACCCTATATCAGGTGTGCATAATTATTAGGCAACTTCCTTTCCTTTGGCAAAATGGGTCAAAAGAAGGACTTGACAGGCTCAGAAAAGTCAAAAATAGTGAGATATCTTGCAGAGGGATGCAGCACTCTTAAAATTGCAAAGCTTCTGAAGCGTGATCATCGAACAATCAAGCGTTTCATTCAAAATAGTCAACAGAGTCGCAAGAAGCGTGTGGAAAAACTTGCCACCAGTTTGGCCATATTTCAGAGCTGCAACATCACTGGAGTGCCCAAAAGCACAAGGTGTGCAATACTCAGAGACATGGCCAAGGTAAGAAAGGCTGAAAGACGACCACCACTGAACAAGACACACAAGCTGAAACGTCAAGACTGGGCCAAGAAATATCTCAAGACTGATTTTTCTAAGGTTTTATGGACTGATGAAATGAGAGTGAGTCTTGATGGGCCAGATGGATGGGCCCGTGGCTGGATTGGTAAAGGGCAGAGAGCTCCAGTCCGACTCAGACGCCAGCAAGGTGGAGGTGGAGTACTGGTTTGGGCTGGTATCATCAAAGATGAGCTTGTGGGGCCTTTTCGGGTTGAGGATGGAGTCAAGCTCAACTCCCAGTCCTATTGCCAGTTTCTGGAAGACACCTTCTTCAAGCAGTGGTACAGGAAGAAGTCTGCATCCTTCAAGAAAAACATGATTTTCATGCAGGACAATGCTCCATCACACGCGTCCAAGTACTCCACAGCGTGGCTGGCAAGAAAGGGTATAAAAGAAGAAAATCTAATGACATGGCCTCCTTGTTCACCTGATCTGAACCCCATTGAGAACCTGTGGTCCATCATCAAATGTGAGATTTACAAGGAGGGAAAACAGTACACCTCTCTGAACAGTGTCTGGGAGGCTGTGGTTGCTGCTGCACGCAATGTTGATGGTGAACAGATCAAAACACTGACAGAATCCATGGATGGCAGGCTTTTGAGTGTCCTTGCAAAGAAAGGTGGCTATATTGGTCACTGATTTGTTTTTGTTTTGTTTTTGAATGTCAGAAATGTATATTTGTGAATGTTGAGATGTTATATTGGTTTCACTGGTAAAAATAAATAATTGAAATGGGTATATATTTGTTTTTTTGTTAAGTTGCCAAATAATTATGCACAGTAATAGTGACCTGCACACACAGATATCCCCCTAAAATAGCTAAAACTAAAAACAAACTAAAAACTACTTCCAAAAATATTCAGCTTTGATATTAATGAGTTTTTTGGGTTCATTGAGAACATGGTTGTTGTTCAATAATAAAATTAATCCTCAAAAATACAACTTGCCTAATAATTCTGCACTCCCTGTGAAGGTTCTGGTCTGAGGAAGGGGTCTGTGAACTCCGAAACGTTACCTAATAAATAAGTACTTTTTTGAAAACCCAGTGAGTGCAGTCCTATGTTGAAAATTACTATGATTATTATTGATCTGGCACCCTGGTTGGCGACTAATGGACATTGTGAGTGCAGATACACATGTAGGATATATATATTCACATATATATACATCTTTAGACATGTACAGTATATGTATGTATCCCTATGTTAAAGCCCTTTTCATGTTTTTTTTTTTTCTAACTGAGACCTCATATCTTTGAGCTCTTATAACTTTTTTGTGCAATCATTTTTTTAAATATTTTTATTTTTATTTTGGGTTATTTTGAGTTTAACTGTATTTTAACTGTTTTGCAAAAAAAGTGTCACACAACTTTAAAATAGAGCTTTGGAGTTGCGCTATCCCGACGTGCGTTAACTTCAGTTGTGCTCAAGTGATCATTTTTACTTTCAACTTGTAATACGAGCTGTACATCAAACCCGATATCGCTCACTTGTAATATGACCTTTAGCCTTTACTGGACTCATTTGATTTAGTTTAAAACATGCAAAATTATATTTAAATTCTTAGTCACTGTCAAAAGATCTATATTATCATAATCCATGACATGATACCTATGCAATCATTAACCAGTGTGACCCTGGTAGTCAGTGGGATCAGTAATGTGCTTTACAATATCATTTACAATGTTATATTTTGTATCATTAATGTGGGGGATAAACTGTACGTGGACATATTGTCTAGAACTAAACAGACCTATAATGGCTCACTTGTCTCTGAGTTACTGCTATCACTTAAGTTCAAGTAGATATTGATACATGTGGGCAGCAGTGTATGGAAATCTACTACCGCAGTTCTACAGCCCTAGAATTTATTGCAGTGTTATTTACTGCTTGACTTTGAGAGTTCTCATATTTATATTCTAGAAACATATGTAACTAATGCTTGATAAGTTTAAGATTTATAGTAGCACAATTTTCTACATAATTTAGACACAAATATACAACATGTAACATGACAGTGGGTTAGCAATTGTATTAGTGATGTCATGTAGTATATTTATGTCACAGAACATAATTTAAAATATTAATAAATTAATGGCACTTATATTGGCTTTAAAGGGACATTAAACACTTTGAGATGGTAATATAAAATGATAAATATTATATATAAAACAGCTCTGCAATATACTTTTATTATTTATTTTGTCCTCTTTGCCTGTAATTCCATTCTGAAATTGTGAGCTTTTCAGTTCCTGTTAGAAATGGAAGTGCAGAACTCTGTTAAATACAGCACAACCATTGGCTGTACACTCTAGTGACCTATTTAACTGCCCCTAATTGGCCACATCAGAGAAGGTAATCTAAGTTACAACATGGCAGCTCCCAGTGTTTTATAGACAATAAAACTTTACAATTATTTTGTCACTTTTTAAACAACTAATGAAACTTTAAAAAAAAACATCTACATGTTAGTCATGGACTAATCTTTTGTTTGAATGCATCATTCTATCTAGCATGTATTTAGTGTTTAATGTCTCTTTAACTATATTAGAACAGTTTCACAATATTACTAGTAAAATTAAAAATGATGTAGTTTTGTGAAAAATGTGTCATCATAGGTCATATCCTCTGATGTAATTGATGATATCATTGTAACATTTGTTAGTTGTAGTAGGAGGCAGGGCAAGTTCCAGTCTTGTGTTAATATATTCATGTCTCAGTTCACTGTTAATCACAGTTGTCTGCCATTTGGTCTCAAATCTCCAGGGATTTGTACTGTTCTGCTATGTTCTGTGATGCTATGAAAACTGTTCCTTTTGATCAAATAATAAAGATATTAGGGCATTAAAAAAAGCAAAAGATGTTTTAGCGTGGGTATTATGTTACAGCATTTTTATTTTTACTTCAAAGGAGTTTAATGAATACTCAAAAGTTGTGATGTTTCAATACAGCTGATGAACTAATTAGAAGTAGAATACCTACATATGCTGCAATCACTGACTGTATACCTATTTGGAGCAGAATAGAAATGTAATGAGTTAAATGTTAAAGGGAAAGTCTAATCTCTTTATTACCCATTCCCTAGTTTTGCATAACCAACACGTTTATATTAACTCCTTAAGGACCGGCGATGTACCCTATACGTCGCTAATCTTTCCATGGGGTTTGCATTACTGATAGCACGGTCTCACCACCAGCGTTAAGACTGCGCTATTTTCAGTGACCAGAAGGGAGGAGGGGGGTATAATAGTGTGGTCCAACCTCTTCCAGTGGGACCCATGCTATTGTAAACAAGGAAACCCTTAATGACTGGTGACGTACATGGTACGTCGTGGTCGTTAAGGGGTTAATATGCTTTTTACCTCTGTCTTTACTTTGTATCTAAGCCTCTGCAGACTGCCCCCTTTTTTCAGTTCTTTTAACAGACTTGCTATTAAGCCAATGAGTGCTGACTCATAGATAACTCCACAGGAGTGAGCACAATGTTATCTCTATGGCACACATGAACTAGCGCGGTCTAGCTGTGAAAAACTGTCAAAATGCATTGAGATAAGAATTGTCTTTCAAGGGCTTAGAAATTAGCCTATGAGCCTACCTAAGTTTAGCTTTTAACAAAAATACCAAGAGAACAAAGCAAATTTGATGATAAAAGTAAATGGGAAAGTTGTTTAAAATTGCCTTATCTGAATCATGAATGTTTAATTTTGAGGAGAATGTTCCTTTAACTTCATATTTAACCCTTTTGAGGTATTTAAGCACATCAGCATTAAAGGAGCATTAAATACAGCAGACTTGCATAATTAATAAATGCATAATAAAAAGGCAATGCAACACTTACTCTAAATTTCAAATGAGTAGAAGAGTTTTTGAGACAAATTTCAAAGTTACTTCCATGTTCCCTGCCCCCTTTATCATGTGACAGCCATCAGCCAATCACAAATGCATGTGTACACACTGTGATATCTTTCACATGCTCAGTAGGTGCTGTGCCTCCTGAAGTGTGTATATAAAACAATTTTACATGTTTTGATAATGGAACTAACCTCTATTTTTTTTTTATTGCAAGCTTAATTTTGACTTGCGTCCTTTAACATAAAAAAATGTGTACTGTATAAAATGTCTTATACAAACACAAGTGGAACATACTATACATTTTACTCAATAAAATTTTCCTAATTTTAATATAGATATTATCTTTTTTTTTCTTCTCATAACGAGCATCTCATAGATGATTGTGTTATTGTCCGTATAGTCATTTGCTTCTATTAATTATACGCCCAGTATAATGCTATAGACAATGCGCTCATTTCCATTGAGCTGTAAATGGTTTTGCACAAGGTTGCAAAATAAAAAAAAATGCTGTTGGAAGCCATAACGCTTATTGTCAGTCTCCCATGGCGCATTTTCCAACATTACCGGCAGCCAGGGTCTGGCAGCCAAAAAAAATTACGCGTCCAATAGAAAATTCCATTGAATGCACAGTTAAAACACTATTGGGTGCTGTTAAAGTGATGGTTTACTCACCCCTTTATATTAATAATAATAATAATAATAATTCATCAGTTGTAATAAAGATGTGCTGTAACTTCCCGCACTCCGGTCGCCCACTTTAAAAGTAATTTTTTCTGTGAGCTAATGGTTTGAATTGTTCTCCAATCAGTGCTATAGCTACAACAAAATGGTCTTAAGGCTGATCTGATTAAAGAACAGTTCAAACCTTTAGCTCACAAAAAAAAAAAAACGCTTCTAATGGGGGCAGCCAGAGCCCGGGGTATATGAATTTCTAGTAAGTTATAGTGCATCTTCACTACAAATTATGAATTAAACTCCACATATCACTAACATTACACATTTTTTTTTATAAAGGGGATAGTTTACCTTCACTTTAAAGGGACAGTCTAGTCCAAAACAAATTTTCATTATTCAGATAGGGCATGCAATTTTAAACAATTTTCCAATTTACTTCTTTCACCAATTTTGCTTTGTTCCCTTGGTATTCTTAGTTGAAAGCTAAATCTAGGAGGTTCATATGCTAATTTCTAAGCCCTTGAAGGCCGCCTCTTAGCTCAGGGCATTTCGACAGTTTGTCACCACTAGAGGGTGTTAGTTCATGTGTTTCATATAGATAACATTGAGCTCACGCACGTGGTGTTCCTAGGAGCCCACGCTGATTGGCTAAAATGCAAGTCTGTCAAAAGAACTGAAATAAGGGGGCTGTCAGAAGATGTATAGATACAAGGTACTCACAGAGGTAAAAAGTGTATTAATATAACTGTGTTGTTTATGCAAAACTAGGGAATGGGTAATAAAGGGATTATCTATCTTTTAAAACAATAAATATTCTGGTGTAGAGTGTCCATTTAAAGTCTCAAGCATTAAGGCTCTTTTCTAATGAAATCTTAAAGCTGGCAAACAATGCAAACTTTTCTTTTTTAAATTGTATTTTATATGTAATATTTAGTGCTTCCCTGGTCAGATTGGAACTAGGTTCTTAAAGTGTCAGTAAATGAAGGTGTGTTACGGCTCACATATAGTTAGACTGAAATCTTATGAGCACAAACAGATAAAAATAATTTAATCACATTTGTACAAATAAAGTTATATATACAGTGCGGCAAAAAAGTATTTAGTCAGCCACCAATTGTGCAAGTTCTCCCACTTAAGAAGATGAGAGAGGCCTGTAATTTTCATCATCGGTTTACCTCAACTATAAGAGATAAAATGTGGAAACAAATCCAGACAATCACATTGGGACATATTTATCAAGCTCCGAATGGAGCTTGATGCCCCGTTTTATGAAGCAGCGGTCATAAAGAAGCAGTGGTCACAAAGACCGCTGCTCCATAACCTGACCGCCTGCTCTGAGCAGGCAGACAGACATAGCTGGAAATCAACCCGATCGAGTACGATCGGGTTGATTGACACCCCCCTGCTGGCGGCCCATTGGCCGCGAGTCTTAAGGGGGGCGGCGTTGCACCAGCAGCTCTTGTGAGCTGCTGGTGCAATGCTGAATACGGCGAGCGTATTCAGTGAGGTCTGTCGGACCTGATCCGCACTGTCGGATCAGGTCAGACAGACCTTGATAACTTGGGGCCAGAGTCTGATTTGGAAAGAAATTATTTGCATATTATGGTGGAAAATAAGTATTTGGTCAATATCAAAAGTTCATCTCAATACTTTGTTATATATCCTTTGTTGGCAATGACAGAGGTCAAACGTTTTCTTTAAGTCTTCACAAGGTTGTCACACACTGTTGCTGGTATGTTGGCCCATTCCTGCATGCAGATCTCCTCTTGAGCATTGACAGTTTGGGGCTGTCGCTGGGCAACACAGACTTTCAACTCCCTCCAAAGGTTTTCTATGGGGTTGAGATCTGGAGACTGGCTAGGCCACTCCAGGACCTTGAAATGCTTCTTACGAAGCCACTCCTTCGTTGCCCGGGCAGTGTGTTTGGGATCATTGTCTTGCTGAAAGACCCAGCCACGTTTCATCTTCAATGCCCTTGCTGATGGAAGGAGGTTTGCACTCAAATTCTCACGATACATGGCCCCATTCATTCTTTCATGTACACGGATCAGTCGTCCTATTCCCTTTGCAGAAAAACAGCTCCAAAGCATGATGTTGCCACCCCCATGCTTCACAGTAGGTATGGTGTTCTTTGGTTGCAACTCAGCATTCTCTCTCCTCCAAACACGACGAGTTGTGTTTCTACCAAACAGTTCTACTTTGGTTTCATCTGACCATATGACATTCTCCCAATCCGCTTCTGGATCATCCAAATGCTCTCTAGCATACTTCAGACGGGCCCGGACATGTACTGGCTTAAGCAGGGGGACACGTCTGCCACTGCTGGATCTGAGTCCCTGGCGGTGTAGTGTGTTACTGATGATAGCCTTTGTTACGTTGGTCCCAGCTCTCTGCAGGTCATTCACTAGGTCCCCCCGTGTGGTTCTGGGATGTTTGCTCACAGTTCTTGTGATCATTTTGACCCCACGGGGTGAGATCTTGCGTGGAGCCCCAGATTGAGGGAGATTATCAGTGGTCTTGTATGTCTTCCATTTTCTAATTATTGCTCCCACAGTTGATTTCTTCACACCAAGCTGCTTGCCTATTGCAGATTCAGTCTTCCCAGCCTGGTGCAGGTCTACAATTTTGTTTCTGGTGTCCTTCGACAGCTCTTTGGTCTTCACCATAGTGGAGTTTGGAGTGTGACTGTTTGAGGTTGTGGACAGGTGTCTTTTATACTGATAACAAGTTCAAACAGGTGCCATTAATACAGGTATTGAGTGGAGGACAGAGGAGCCTCTTAAAGTAGAAAATACAGGTCTGAGAGAGCCAGAAATCTTGCTTGTTTGTAGGTGACCAAATACTTATTTTCCACCATAATATGCAAATAAATTCTTTCCAAATCAGACAATGTGATTGCCTGGATTTGTTTCCACATTTTGTCTCTCATAGTTGAGGTATACCTATGATGAAAATTACAGGCCTATCTCATCTTCTGGGAGTGGGAGAACTTGCACAATTGGTGGCTGACTAAATACTTTTTTGCCCCACTGGATTTCAATTTACCCAAAACGTTATATAAATGCAATCTCGCCGCCCATCGAGTCGATCCTGCAGTGGAAGTGTAATCTTGACTCACAGTCCATCCCATGGGAAGAGATAATCACGCCCCTAGTAACTCCCATTTATGCGCATTCACAGTCTATTTTCAGGCAAGTTATTCTCGCCATAAATTCAAACTGCACATGCGCAATATCTATACTAGAGCGTAATGCTAGAGTTCCTGTGGAACTTGATATTGCGCATGCCCAGTATGTCTCCAACAAGCCCTGTCAATCAAGGAATGCGCGCCCTTGACACTCAAGGAGCTGTGCGGTCGATTCATAGGGGATAGGTTAGGAAGATGCAGCTTAAAAAAAAAAATTACATTACCGGCATTGGGTGGCGAGAGTTCAGAACATGAAAGTGAGTTTCATTAAGATTTTAATAACGATCTACAATGTTTGCAAAGGTGATATATAGCTAGATTATTATATTTACATGTGGCATTTAAAAATATTTAAAGAAAAAAGCTAGGTTTACTGTCCCTTTAATTATATTTCAATATGTATTTACATATAAAAACATAATCAGCCACATAACTCTAACTAGATCTTTGCACTAAATATTACATATAAAAATAAATGTAATAACAAATAAAAAAAAGGCTGCTCTTAATTTTAAATAAATTATTTAAATTCTTTCATTATTTATTAGGTGACCAAATCACTAAACCTAGCTAAAAAACACACCAAACTTCTCACACTGCAACTAACTACCGTGGGGCCTATCTATCAAGCTCTGAAAGGAGCTTGACGGCCCGTGTTTCTGGCGAGTCTTCAGACTCGCCAGAAACAGCAGTTATGAAGCAGCAGTCTAAAGACCGCTGCTCCATAACCCTGTCCGCCTGCTCTGAGCAGGCGGACAGGAATTGCAACAATTCAACCCGATTGAGTACGATCGGGTTGATTGACAGCTCCCTGCTGGCGGCCCATTGGCTGATTCAGTGGTAACGAGCCCTATGTTGGCACATTGTAAATATGAGATAATAATCTCTCTAAAGAGATATTATTTTTTTCTGGAATGAGGTGTAAGTAGCGAGAAATCGACACAAGGTGCTTTACATTTTTTGTTTAATCAGTAATTAGTGACATTAGTTATGTAAAGCGAGCAGTTGAGTGAAAAGATACCAGTAACTATAATAGCCTTTAATGAAACGAATGCAGAATATTGGGAATAAGTGACAATGATTAATGAACAAAATGTAATAATATAATGTTTAATAAATATAGCGCTGTTTAGACAACATATAACTATTTTTATATTACTTTTTTGATAGCTGCTAATTATTGCCTAAAATTATATTTATGATTTAAAACACAGCTCAACCCCAGCCCTTGTATCTTCAAATATTCCAGGAGAGACATAGAACTCAACATATTTTTGTGTGATTCATACAAACTATGCAATAAAAAAATAAATACATTCCAATTTACTTCTACAGTCAAATTTACTTTTTTCTCATGGTATTTATTCTTTGTTGAAGAGCATAGGAGCACTATATGGCAGGAATTTTGCAAAAATATTTGTTTCAATCACAATTGTGCAAACACTGCTTTCATATAATGTTCAAAACTGATGTAAAATTGCTGCCATATTGTGTTCCTGGCAGACATATGCTCCTGAGCCGACATAGGTATGCTGTTCAACACAAGGATACAAAGAGAATGAAGTAAATTTTACAATAGCAGTAAATTGGAAAGTTTTTGAAAATGTTACAGGCTGTCTGAATCATGACAGAACATTTTGGAGTTTAATGTCCTTTTAAGGATCTCAGTAAGTATATGTACAGCACAGTAACCACCTTCAGTAATGTTAAAGGCTATGGGCCAGATTATCTAAAGCTCTCTGCTTAGAAGAGATTTTCTAAAATTATCCTCCAGCACTGATTCTAGAAAGTTTCTGGATGTGAATGAGAGACAAACCCTGTGGACTATAGCACTGCAAGGCATTGGAGTTTTGTTACACTTTCATTTTGTGCTTTGCATTTTATATTGTGTACGACTCCATATTTTGCTGTTAAAATTGTATCACTTTTAAGCCCTTTCTATTTTGTATTTCTAATGCTCTGTATACAGTGCTGCATTAAGGATTGTGACTTAACAAATTTTTATTATTTAACAAATTAGGATCATATTCACTATATATTTCTGTATTTCTTTTTGTGCTTTGTACTTTTTTATATAAGTTATATTATTATTACTATATAGTGCAGCGCTTGCAAACTGGCCCTCTGTCGGGTGTTATAGACCAACTCAACAGGCATGAGCTACTCTCTCTTCCCACAAATATCATTTTGCTGCTTAAACCAAGGAAAAACATTTTAGTTATTAGCCTATGTGTAAAAATGTGCCGCTGTTTCCATTAATACTAAGCAGGGATAGGGAAACTTTAAAGACTAAACTTGCTTCACAACTTTTTTTGTTCATTATTTACAGGTTCGCAACTTCCTAAAGTGAAGTTTTAACATGTTCTTGACAGTTTTTAACGAGAGCTGAATCTTTAAGTGTGTATGGTTGTTAAACTAAATGTTGACTGCTTGGAATCTGTAATTCACTTTGTAATTAAGCTTGCAGTGATTTGTAGCTGACAGGTGCTTGGCGTGAATGACCTTCTGGATTCTGTCGGTACAACACAATAACAATGCTTATTTCTGTTCTGTGATTGCAAATATTAAGTATGCTACATTTAAGTACCACACAGAAACAAGTTGTCTTCAGCAGGGTTTAGAAACCCATAAAGGGTCAGCCTTGTAGTTCACAAAAGAAGGATTTGACAGATTTTAACAAGAATTATCTTAGTATATTCTCTATAATCCATGATCTTGCATTTAAAAAAGTGTGTAAACCTCAACCTTCCTCATAATTCCGGACCAGAGTATTATTGACTTAACTGTTAAAGGGATATGAAACCCAAAAAATAAATAAATTCATGATTCAGATAGAAAATACAATTTTCTGATTTACTTCTATTATACATTTTTCTTTGTTCTCTTGGTATAGTTTGTTGAAAAGCAGGGACATATACTTAGGAGCTGGCCCATTTATAGAGCATTATATGGCAGCAGTTTTGCAAAAATGTTATCTTTTTGCAGATGCCTACCTAGGTATCTCTTCAACAAAGAATATCATGGGAACAAATCAAATTTGATCATAAAAGTAAATTGGAAACTTTTTTAATGCTCTGTCTGAATCACAAAAGATAATTTGTAGGTTTCATATCCATACAAACTTTTTTTTTTTTAATCTCTATTTTACTCCACAATAAATATTTGATATAGCAATCTTAAAAAAGCTTTCTGTATTTTTTTTTTTTAAATAAAGTTGACTGTTTTTTGTTATTTAAGGGTTTCATTTTTTAAATAAAGTTTATTCTCTAAAAACATCAATGTCAATCTATGCCAAGCGCAGGTTTCGGAGCTGCACAAAGCACCCTAGGGGATAGTCTAGTAATCTTTTGGGTTGTCCCTTTTGGAGTCTCTTTGGGTCACACTAGGTACTTTTTTAAATATTGAGTACCCACTGAAGGAATTACCCAGTTATTTATATTCTCAAGTTGTTTTCACGAAACTTTACATTTGTTTTTCATACAGATCAAAGGCTTAGAGAAACGTGTTTGAAAGCAAAATTCTTCAATGAACTTATTTATCTTTTAATTATTGCTAAATTTCTGTTAATTAGTAAACAAGCGATAAAGCTTATATTTATTTATTTATTTTATTTTTTGTGGCAAATCCGAAAGACCTATTCCATACCTCTGTGTTATTTTAGATTTCTGAGTTATTTTCAAAGAATGATTTAACAAATACATTTAATTAAAGGTAGGATATTAGTGAGGCAAAGAGCAGTATGATTTACTAATGTTCTGCCTATCTATGAGCATGTTGCATTTAAAGGGACATCATTAACAAAATTGTTTTGTTATATAGGAAATAGCAGTGATGAAACATGTTAAGAATATTTTTTTGTATGAAAAAGTTTAGTAAATATTTTTTTAAATATATATTGAATTGTGCAAGAAATCTAGCACCAGATAAGAACAAATTTCATATCTGTATTAGTTAAAAGCTACGAGCCTTAGTAAGCTTGATAATAAAAAGTAGATTTAAAGTAAAGGTAAAGTTACCTTAATGTCGATCTACTATAGCATTCTGTTTGTCAAATCAATATGACTTTCATTCATCATCTTTGTGTATATATAAAGTTATCCCTATATAAAGCAATTCATAAACGATCCACAAATTCAACCCGTATTTTTTTTTATGTGATGATCACGTTTTTCTCTAATCCAATTGAAATTCTGGCCATTAGGCGGCCGTCACTCCACGTCATCTGCCCCTTTATTCATCTGCGCATGCGCAATTAAATTTTTCTTCTGATTGGAATCCATGCACACTCCTGTTTCACGCATATATATATAAATATTGTAACTGGATAGGAATTCCCATAACACGCCATCTGCCTTTTACGGACGGCTTCGCTGCTGGCAAGCGCATCACTTTACTTTTGAAAGTGTTCATTAGAAGTAAGTATCTATATGTCACTAACCTGAAAACACGGAAATAGGGGTTGGGAGGAGTCTGCAGTGAAACGGTAGGGATTTATAAAGATATATATTTTTAAAACTAGAGATGTAATAGAGAAATAAACTTAGCAATTGTATTATATTAATGTTAACAAATGCAGTGCTGTCTTCTGTAAGTAAAAACTTTACCTTCACTTTAATCAGCACAAAGACCGCTGCCTAAAGACTGCTTAAATAGACAATAAAGTCAAAAATAAACTTAAGTGGATTGGATAGAGCATACACATTTTTCGTCTTTTGTCAGTTTTGCTTAGTTCTCTTGTTATCATTTACTAAAGAGTAATTCTAAGGGCCCGATAAACAAAGATTCTCCTGCTTGGAAAGAAATTGTAGTGCAGACTTCACAGGGGCTGAACTCAATGAATGATTAAAGAAAAAGGGCAGAACTCTCCACCACTGCAAGATCTCTCTCATTTCTGTATCTGAAGGTGAGACAAGCCCAGTGCAATATAACACTACATGATATGAGAGTTTTATTACACTTAGACTTTGTGCTTTGTATGTTATATTACTTTATACTTCAGATTAAGTCTTGTCTATATTATTAGATTTAAGCTTTGCACTTTCTATATTATATTTTAATACATTTAGATCCAGCAGTAATTTCACAAATTCTGATTATGTTTTGAAAGTTTCTGTCTTACTTTAACAAATTAGGATCATACTTTGTATATTTTTGTGTATCTTTTAAAACTTATATTGCACTTTGTATTTTCTCTATTTTAAAATAAAACACAGCTTCAGAAAGTGGGAGGGACAGAGAAATTCCCAGGGTATATCTGAAGTGCTCTCACAAGTCTTGTAAAATTTTAAAGAAGCTGGTCTCACTGATTTTTCTTGCCAACTGTATGCAGGGGAAGTTTGCTCAAAATTCACAATACGCTTATTTACCTGACAGAATAGTAATATATACTAAATGACAGACAAAAGCAAATTAAATTGTAGTGAAAACATTTCAGTTTCATTTGTAATTGATGCAAACTGAGCCTTTATATCAGCCCCAGGTGTTTTCCAGTTACATTCTCTTTCCCCTGTAAAATTCTGTATCCCAGAGAGCTTCATAACTTAGAAAGAAAGAAAGAAAGAAAGAAGAAAATACTATGTAAACGCCTGGCAAAAAACATATGTGTTATAGGTCCAAATGAACATCAACTGCCATTAACTTAGCATTACTATTTAATCTTTATTTAAGCCCTTCAGTAATTGTGCTGATGTTTGTTCCTGAAATATAGGAAGTTCAATGTGATTACTGAAATTCATGGAGAGTGGTTTTGTGTTTGGTATTAATTCCTAACCACTTATATTTCTCAATGTGCACTGAGTTCAGCCTTATGATTCCCAAATTCTATTGTTCAAACTTGAGGGAACAAATCCTCACATAAAGGGTAGAATGTTTGATAATTGTTAGCTGCCTGGATGTAATGCATTCAGCCTGACACAAGCATCTCTTGGAATGTAAATGAAAATCCAGCTCTATGCTGCTTAATATTATGTACGAACATGCCACACTCTCCCTCAGCGAGTTGTTGGCAAAAGGTCAGTTTCTATTGAAAGAATGCTTTGACTTTAATGTAATTTATTGAGGATGAAAGGTTATAGAAGTTATGTGTTCATCTGATTAGATCATAGGAGAGTTAGAGCATTTTCACCACTGGTCCTTTGTGTAACCTTGGGATAGCATATAGTTTGTATCTATACGGAATAAAAGGGCATTAAATCTTGACGTTTATCAGGAATCCATAAAGGAATTCGGATTATATATTTTCCATAAAAGATAAAGAGTATTATTGAGCAATGCAATGATGATGTTTGCTAAGCTAAATAAAATTATAATTTGAAATTACACCTTATCTCTACATTTGTAAATCGTTAAGGCTGAAGTGAAATTGAACCTTAATTGGCAATGAGCAAGCAATTGCTGGCATTAGACTCAGCAAAGCATTGAAATTGCTAAAGGTTAATTTTTGTTTTTGTATCTAAATTCCTGTTGGATTTTGCTTTCTGTAATTTTCTTTTGTCGTTTTTTGTTTTTAGTTGACGAAGTATAATTTTCTAAAATTGTGAACTTTAATTATTAGAACCATTTCTGTTGTAATTACACATTAATGCTACATAGATTTTCTCAGTTATTTCCAAGCCATGCTGTAAAGTGTTTTATATTTGAGAATTAAACATTACTTGGTAAGAAAGCTTGTCTGTATAATATCAATGTGTTTGAACATATAAATATTATTATTATTATTAAAGGAATAGTTTAGTCAAATTTAAACTTTCATGATTCAGATAAAGCAGCAATTTTAAGCAAATTTCTAATTTACTCCTATTATCTTCTTTCTCTTGCTATCTTTATTTGAAAAAGGAAGAACATAAGCATAGGAGCCGGCCCATTTTTGGTTCAGAACCTGGGTAGCACTTGCTGATTGGTGGCTACATTTATGAGAACAAAGAAAAATTGGTAATAGGAGTAAATTAGAAAGTTGCTTAAAAATGCATGCTCTATCTGAATCATGAAAGTTTAATTTTCACTAGACTATTCCTTTAATAGCTATTTGTAGAGCGCCAACAGATTCCACAGCTATAAACATAGGTATAATATGCAAAGGTAGAATGTATAGGAGACAAATGCGTAGAGGACCCTGCCAAGAGTTGCACTGTTGTAAATCAGCTCTCATGAAGGTGATCTACAAAGCAGCTGGGCTCATAAGCTTACATGCTAAGGACATAAGGAGGAGATAAACTGAGACAAGAAAAGGTTAGACTATATTGTATGCATGCCTGAACAGTAGAGAGTTTGAAAACTAGGGGAGCAAGGCAGAGAGTTCCACAAAAAAAGGGGCCATTCTGGAGAAATCCTGTAGATGGGAGTGTTAGGCGGTAGCAAGAGAGGAGAGCGAAAGTGACGGGAGGGTGAGTATTTTGAGACATGGGGGTAGATTTATTAAATAGTGGGCAGACATGATTCGCTGTAGCAAATTATGTCCGCGCACAATAATTTCACAAGAAATGCTTATGCAATGCCGTCCACTGTACATTTGCAGCCAATCGTCTGCTAGCAGGGGGTGTCAATCATCCCAATTGTATCTGATCGGGATGATTGCAGTCCGCCACCTTAAAAGTTGGGAATGAGTTAAGGAGCAGCAGTCTTAAGACTACTGCTTCTTAACTCCTGTTTCCGGCGAGCCAGGAGGCTTGCACACAATAAAATAAGCAGCATCCGCTACTTGGTAAATATACCCCATGGTCTGAGATATAGGTGAAGCAGTGTTATTGAGGACCTTGAATATTCAGGTAGAAAATTAATTAAAGGGACATAATACTCATATGCTAAATCACTTGAAACTGATGCAGTATAACTGTAAAAAGCTGACAGGAAAATATCACCTGAGCATCTCTATGTAAAAAAGGAAGATATTTTACCTCACAATCTCCTCAGCTCAGCAGAGTAAGTTCTGTGTAAAAAGTTATACTTCACCTGCTCCCAGCTGCAGGTAAAAATAAAAAAAATGAAGAAATGAACAGCAGCCAATCAGCATCAGCAGTGCTGAGGTCATGAACTCTTACTGTGATCTCATGAGATTTGACTTAACTCTCATGAGATTTCATAGTAAGCTTCCTTTACCTGATTGGTGAAATAATATGAGAGTTCACAAGGCTCATCCCCTAAGCTGTCCCAGGACAGACACACTAAAATGCTGCTTAGAAATCCTTTACAATGGGAGGTGGCTACTGAGGAACTTTTGAGGTAAAATATCTTTCTTTTTTACATAGAGATGTTCAGGAGATATTTTCTAGTCAGCTTTTTACAGCTATACTGCATCACTTTCAAGTGTTTAAACATTTGGGTATTATGGCCCTTTAAGCAAACAGCTTAGGCCCGGAAAATTTTTGGATTTTGGAATATTTGCATCTTTAAAATCAGACAGTTTGGAGAGGGGATGGGACCAAGGGGCATATTTATCAAGCTCCGTATGGAGCTTGATGCCCCGTGTTTCTGGAGAGCCTGAAGGCTCGCCAGAAACATGAGTTATAAAGCAGCGGTCTAAAGACCTCTGAGGCGGCGGACAGACATCGCTGAAAATCAACCCGATCCAATATGATCAGGTTGATTGACACCCCCTGCTGGCAGCCGATTGGCCGCAAATCTGCAGTGGGCGGCGTTGCACCAGCAGTTCACCAGCAGTTCACAAGAACTACTGGTGCAATGATAAATGCCATTGGCATTTATCGATGTGCGGCAGACATGATCCGCAATATCGGATCATGTCCGCTCGCACATTAATAAATAGGCCCCCAAGTATAAACCGTGGACAAAAAATATTTTGAATGCGCCTAAGTGTTCCTGAAAAAGAAATCACTTCGTCTGAATTTGCTCAAACCTAAATAATTTAAATAGCTATCTCTGTGTTAACTTATGTTTGGAATATAAAGTGAATGGATATGGAACTGGGGAGAACTATACCAATTAATTGTAATATATAAAAGATATAAAGGATGACAAACACTCTTACTTTAAAAATACAAAAATGTTTTTACTACATATTTCATATACATACATCTAAAACAATGAATAGTGTCAATTTTAAAAACCCTTTCTTGGGTAATTCTAAAAAGATATCTTCACTTGTTAAACCCTAACAAAAATATAACGGATCTGTTTAGTTATTACTCTTAAAACTTTAAACACTTGAAAAATAAAACAACAAAGAATGTAACACTTATGTATACTTATACACATTCTATATGTTATATTTGTATAAATGCTATGTGTTATAATTGTATGATATCTGTCTGTAACAGCTCAAAAAATGCTACACTGTGTAACAATGTATTTGAGTGTATTAACTTTTATCAAAGTACCGTTATTAATTAGTACATGCCCTAAATCGTATGTCCTAAATTACATATTATAATATACATGTCAGATAATACCGATGTGGTTAATACACATTGATTGGTAGCAAGAAAGGAACAATATTGCTTTTGTTCCTAGATCAAACAACCCCTCAATGAGAAAAAGGGAGATGTATCTTTCAGGAGTTGTTCTGAATGTCAGTACTGTCCCATTGAAAATTCGAAGTTGTTGCCCGGGGCTTTTTAATATACTATTCTACTGTTTATTTTTACCTTTGTGTCCAGTTGAAATAGTAGGAATTGAGGAGGATTGCTTCGCTCTATACCGGTATAAGCCTTTACGAATGCAGGGGGATATGGGTACGTCCTTGAGCCAAAAAAGATCCTCTTCACCTTTTATACTGACTGTGGTCCCAGGGAATTCTCCTCAGCATTCTCTTGATTAAGGGAATTTCTTTCCGTGTGGCTTCTATAAGGCTACGTTACCCCTGTTGTCTCCAGCAATTGTAAACAACAATATCTTATGATATCTAGGCAATATTTACATGTCATAATGCAGCTTATACGTGTAACCTAAAGGTAGTTTTTATCACTTTATTAGATTATACGGTACTGTAATCAGAAAATAACTATAGACTGCATTTTAGAACACACAAAAAAAACTAAACCAAAGACACAGGCAGAGAAGATTGGGACTTGCAGGCGGGGAAAATAGTTTGGATTTCAGAATAAGTTTAGATTTTGGAATACTATATTTTTGGAATACTAGAATTTGTACCTGTATATGTGTGTGTGTGTATGTGTGTATATATATATATATATATATATTTATATATATGTGTATATATATATATATATATATATATATATATATATATATGTATACAGGTTGGTGAGAGTTAAGGATACTGAGCGGTTAGGTCTAGATGGGAACATGCAGGGAAGCTGTGTCGGCGCCTCTCCCGGCACAAACCTAAGCTCACAGACCAGGCTGCTCGTTCTCAGGTATACTTATCAACAAAGAAGAAAATCCCCTATGCTATGGTCCCAGACCAAAATAGAATGTCCACTTTTTAAGGCACAACACAAGCACATAAGTCGAAGTAAAGTGATTCAATCATACCTTTATTGTGGCATGTCGGACAAACACTCTGCATACAATAGCGGTGTGACTACCAGGAGACACAGGTATGTGGAGTGTGACGTCATCTGACGCGTTTCACGCCCTTCTGGAGCTAAAGCGCCAGAAGGGCGTGAAACTCGTCAGATGACGTCACACTCCACACACCTGTGTCTCCTGGTAGTCACACCGCTATTGTATGCAGTGTGTTTGTCCGACATGCCACAATAAAGGTATGATTGAATCACTTTACTTCGACTTATGTGCTTGTGTTGTGCCTTAAAAAGTGGACATTCTATTTTGGTCTGGGACCATAGCATAGGGGATTTTCTTCTTTGTTGATATATATATATATATATATATATATATATATATATATATATATATATATATGTGTGTGTGTAAAAAAAACTTTGTTTTAGATTAATCATTTGTTATATAAAAAAATGTTTTAACAATAATCGTTAAAGGGGTCATTCAGAATATGCTTGTTAATTGAAATTAATTTATCCACTATTTATTACTGAAAATGTTTTGAAGGCATCAGAGGAACAGCTGCACAGCAGCTTAGATGAAGTTAAAGTAGTAGGAAGTGCTACTGCTACAAGCCAGCAGCAAATTTTCAAACATTTGTTTATTTTTAAGGGGGTCACAACTGGTAGAGAACATAACATTATTTAAAAAAAATACTAAATTATTATAAAGTTTATTCAGTTCTAATAAAAAGCCACACACCAAACTTCTCTAAAACGTGATCCTAAACAGTTTAATATAAACCGTCATTATGACAACAAAAGATCCTGCAAATGATTGAAAAAATGTCCATAACTGCAGAAAATCTTATGAAAAACAGTCCCAATATAAGTGTGACCCATAAAAATTGTATTGTTGCAAAAAATAACAGTGGCAAGACAAAGGGGAGTTAAATAACAATTTCAGTCATTCGGAATGGGGCGAATAAAGGTACAGATTAAAATTGAAAAGTAACTCACCATCTGCCACAGGGATCCCTTCCACAGAGTAATAATTACCTCTGATCAGAGAGCATACAAACTAAGCTACAATCCACCCTCGTCAGTAAGCGTGATGATTACAACAGATCTCAAAACGCATTTCACACACAGAGGAAAGCACACATGTCCAAATTGTTATAGAATTCTATGGATCTTAGAATAAGATAAATATGTATTTATATAAGCCCTTATCCTCTTAAAGTAATATATTAACATTTTCCATTATCATTCATATAACCTTCCCATCAGGTGTACATCTGGATCTAGCAGTTTGAACCTAGCACCAACCAAAAAATGGTAGTTCACAGTTATCTTCTGCACTATATTAGTACCTCTGCTGTCTTTGATTTTTTATCTTACAATAACATTATAGCCAACACATGAGATATCTACCAATTGCTCCTAATACTTTTTTTTCTTGGCACCATTACAAGACGGAAGTTCTTCGTTTCCCCAGAACAATACACTATTATTCTTAAACAATCTGTTGTTAAATGCTTTTCTATTGCTCCCAGAAACTTTAGGTTTCTAATACAAGTTTCATCCTTATGTATTTTTGATGCCTGCAAATATTGTTTCCTATGTATAAAGAACTCTATTGGTTCTAATTTTTTTCTGTAGGTTTATCCTTTTGAACCTTTATAGAAAGGGTCTTTAAAGACTATCCTGCTTGGTGGCTTAACCACAACTAGTCATTTCACAATAACAGACTATTTTACACAGGTTTGTGGTCAGAATTCTCAAATACTTTTTTGGGAGCTACTAAGAAAATTTGGAAGTTGGATATTTTTTTTTTATCTGTGCTGTTGCAAGAAGACATTCAGAAAGCTTCCAAGACTTAATCAACCAATTGGATTTGTTCTGCAAGTGTATTGCATTCTTGTGTCTTCCCAGAACTATCATCATGATCTGAACAGTTATGCAAAGCGACCACATGGTCTTCCTTGCATACTTTTTCCATCTTTACCATTTCAGTGTTTCTTCAGAAGTAGGCAGAGGTTTCAAGCAACTCTTGCCTTCATATCAATCAGGTTTCATTCTTACTCACTGGCACTGGCTTCTACAAGAGTGTGATATAAAGCAAGATTTACACAGAGATAAATTCATAATTTTCTGATGAAGATGGATCTGAAGGTTGAGAAAATATGTTTTTATTTAGACAAAGTAGAAGGAAGATTCAAGGTGAGTCCGCAAAACTGAATTTCACCCCTATTCACCCTATTCAGGGAAAGTTTTTTTTTTTTTAATATGGCACTAATACTTGTTGTGTGGGCATTTATATGTAAAAGAGTTCAACCAAAAAATAAGCATCATATTTACCAGTATACATCTATTAATCTTGATTTTCTTGTTCCTGAACATTTTATTAAATGTCATCATTAATATCACAGTGAAGGTTTCAGGTGAATGATGCAAAACTAACATAAAATGAAAACATAAAACGGCAAATTGCTGTATAGCACAGCATAATAGAGATAACACCAGTAAAGAACACATTACAAAAATCCAATTATATGCTGCCTAACAGTATATTTGTAAAATGGGAGACAATCAGCACTGCTTTGTAGTACTGCCCTGACTGGAAGCAACCATCCTAAAGTTCCAATTAAGGGTGAACAAAATACATTACATTTTTAGCCCTGAAAATAATTAGAAATACATCATCATCATTCTGTCCCATATTGACTACTGCAATCTACTCTTAAGTGACCTTTCCGTCAAATCTATTATGAATATCTTTGTTTGACATCACTGATCCGCATGAGCTATTTTGTTGTGCCAGTCCCTACGTTGGCTCCCTAAAATTATTAGAATCCAATTAAAATTATTGCCCTAACCTAATAAGCTCTAACCAAACTCAAACCCAACTATATTCTTCACAAATACTCCCTGAATTGCCCTTCTTGCTTTATATATATTCACTGCTATCATTATTACTTTCCTCTTCTGCCTGTGAGACATCTTGTGCGGTTCCTACTCTCTAACACTTCAAACAGCTCCATCAGACTATCTCAAACCTTACATGTATTCAAGCTCTGTGTTAATGCCCTTCTATTTAGAAATGATTACCACCTCTTGTCTGAGAGTTCCCCTTCATTCTGACAAAATAAATCCTGAACTGCTGTGTCTCAATCATACTGAACGACATCCCACATGGGAAGGTACCTCACACCTTATGTCTCCTAACCCCTCAACCTGTAGATTGTAAGTTCTTCAGAGGGGAGTCCTCATGTATTAACTTATTTTGTTTAATCTGTTTTCTGGATTTCTCTCACTGTGTAACTTGTTCTTGGATCAAGTGCTATAAAATGTTATGTCTCTCTATATATAAAAATGATTAATAATAGTAATAACGATAATTGAATATGCACTATATGAACACAATATAAGTGTAATAGGCTGATGTGAACATAGAAAAACAGCTAATCTTACGGAGGTATTTATATGTTTATGGATATTAAACTTTGTGAATGATTGTAACATTAGTCAATGCAGTTTGTTAGACTCATATTGATTACTTATTTGCAAATTCCAACTGATAAGTACTCATTTGTATTCAATATGTAGGACATCATATTAATCAGTTGAGGTTAATGTTATTGGACCATTGTCCTAGCAGGTGTAAAAGTAATAAGGTGCTGTTATGAAAAGTCTATGTGGATACATAAGTTAAATACTTTGAGATCCCTAGGGTCCTAACAAAATGAATACAGTACAATATGAATGTTGCCTTGTTTTGATACCTTTTTAGGTAGTTTGTATATAGTAGGTATTTTGTTTCTTAATATTGTTTAATAATGTAAATGATTAGACCACCATGGATGGTGCTATTGTTCCCCTAATAAAAGGAAGAGGAGGGAGACCTGAAACGTTGCAATTGTTGATGCTTCACTGCTATACCTCTGTGAATAACTGTTTGTTGTGACATATTCATCCTTTCATTTCTTCATTTTCATCTTAAAGGGACATAAAACTCAATTGTTTTCATAATTCAGATAGAGCATGCAATGTAAAACAACTTTGTAATTTACTTCTATGAAAACATTTTCTTCGTTCTCTTGTTATCTTTTGTTAAAAAGTATAGATGTAAGCTCAGGAGCGTGCACGTGTCTGGGGCACTACATGGCAGCAGTTGTGCAAGAATGTTATCCATTTGCAATGAAGAATACTATGGGAATGAGGCAAATTTGATAATAAAACTAAATTAGAAACTTTTTTTAAAATTGTATGCTCTAGGGTATATTTACCAATGTGCGAGCGGACATGATACGAAGTAGCGCATCATGTCCACTGCACATCGCAGCACATCGATAAATGCCGACAGTGTCAGCATTTATCATTGCACCAGCAGTTCTTGTGTACTTCTGGTGCAATACCGCCCCATGCAGATTTGTGGCCAATCGGCCGCTAGCAGGGGGTGTCAATCAACCCAATCGTATTCGATTGGGTTTGATTTCTGTCCTCCGCCTCAGAGCAGGCGGACAAGTTATGGAACAGCGGTATTTAGCTTGACGGCTCGCTGGAAATATGCCCCTCTGTCTGAATCACAAGAGAACATTTTTGGGTTTCATATCCCTTTAATCATATTTACAAAGGAGCACAGGTCATGTAGAGGCCGTCATTATTATTTCAGATCTTATGGCTTTATCATTTTTCTTTCATATGTAACTGTTCACTTTCTCAGCAAAATAAATACTAATTTACTAAATATCAGATCTCTCTCTTTTTTCATTCAAAACAAACTATTGAAATCTCATTTAGTGTAACCAGTCATTTGTAGCTTCTTCTCTTATATTCTTATTAGGTCCACTAAATGCAGAAAATCATTATAGTGAGTACAAAGATGATTAAGCTATCATTCAATCTGAGCACAATTATTGAACAAAATAACATTTTTAGGCAAATTGCTATAATAATAGTACAGTGATACATTTTTTCCCCCAATGCATTGCAGGTCTCTCTGGCAGTCGGTCAATGCTGGCTCTTCAAGGGACGTGTCATTCATATGCACTTGAAAGTGTGAATTCAGGCCTGATCAAAGTGACAGTAAAGTCAAAATCAGACAATCATGATTCATATAGAGCATGCCATTTTAAACAACATTCCAATTTACTTCTATTATCAAATGTGCTTTGTTCTCTTGCTATTCTTTGTTGAGGAGTAAAGCTAGTTAGGCAGGTAAGAGCTCAGGAGTGTGCATGTGTCTTTAGCATTCTACGGCAGCAATGTTTGCAACTGTTATAAACATTGTTGCAGACATTGCTGCCAGATGGCTAAAGACACGAGCACACTCCTGAGCTCACCTAGGAATACTCTGTAATAAATAATTCCAAGAGAACTAATTATAGTTGATAATAAAAGTACGTTGGAAAGTTGGTTAAAACGTCATGCTCTCTCCAATTAATGTATTTTTTACTTTACTGTCCCTTTAAGCTGATTGAATGCATATTTTATTTTTTATTTATTTTTACCAAACAGTTGAAACTAGGAATCGGAACTCTGGTGAGTTT
Organism: Bombina bombina; assembly: GCF_027579735.1. Classification (NCBI taxonomy): domain Eukaryota; kingdom Metazoa; phylum Chordata; class Amphibia; order Anura; family Bombinatoridae; genus Bombina; species Bombina bombina. The sequence continues at coordinate 188,636,646 of NC_069508.1, read as the reverse complement.
ATTATAGTTTTAAGTAAAGACAAAAAAAAAGGTAATTGAAGTCACAGTTGTATGGAGGATAAATAATGTATGTTGAGTATCATGTCCCTTTAAAGCAACATGAATCATGGACAGACATGGACAACAAGAGGCCCATTTATCAAGCTCCATAGGGAGCTTGTGGGCCCGTGTTTCTGGAGAGTCTAAAGACCGTTGCTCCATAACCCTGTCCACCTGCTCTGAGCAGGCGGACAGGAATCGCCACAGTTCAACCCGATCGAGTATGATCGGGTTGATTGACACCTCCCTCGCGAGTCTGCAGGGGGCGGCGTTGCACCAGCAGCTTTTGTGAGCTGCTGGTGCAATGCTGAATATGGAGAGCGTATTGCTCTCCGCATTCAGCGAGGTCTGTCGGACCTGATCAGTACTAATGTTATACATTAGCAAGAGCACTAGATGGCAGCACTATTTCCTGTCATGCAGTACTAATGTTATACATTAGCAAGAGCACTAGATGGCAGCACTATTTCCTGTCATGCAGTACTAATGTTATACATTAGCAAGAGCACTAGATGGCAGCACTATTTCCTGTCATGTAGTACTAATGTTATACATTAACAAGAGCACTAGATGGCAGCACTATTTCCTGTCATGTAGTACTAATGTTATACATTAGCAAGAGCACTAGATGGCAGCACTATTTCCTGTCATGTAGTACTAATGTTATACATTAACAAGAGCACTAGATGACAGCATTATTTCCTGTAATGTAGTACTAATGTTATACATTAGCAAGAGCGCTAGATGGCAGCACTATTTCCTGTCATGTAGTACTAATGTTATATATTTACAAGAGCACTAGATGGCAGCACTATTTCCTGTCATGTAGTACTAATGTTATACATTAGCAAGAGCCCTAGATGGCAGCACTATTTCCTGTCATGTAGTACTAATGTTATACATTAGCAAGAGCACTAGATGGCAGCACTATTTCCTGTCATGCAGTAATAATGTTATACATTAGCAAGAGCACTAGATGGCAGCATTATTTCCTGTCATGTAGTACTAATGTTATACATTAGCAAGAGTGCTAGATGGTAGCACTATTTCCTGTCATGTAGTACTAATGTTATACATTTACAAGAGCACTAGATGGCAGCACTATTTCCTGTCATGTAGTACTAATGTTATACCTTAGCAAGAGCACTAGACGGCAGCATTATTTCCTGTCATGTAGTACTAATGTTATACATTAGCAAGAGCACTAGATGGCAGCACTATTTCCTGTCATATAGTACTAATGTTATACATAAGCAAGAGCACTAGATGGCAGCACTATTTCCTGTCATGTAGTACTAATGTTATACATTATCAAGAGCACTAGATGGCAGCACTATTTCCTGTCATGTAGTACTAATGTTATACATTAGCAAGAGCACTAGATGGCAGCACTATTTCCTGTCATGTAGTACTAATGTTATACATTAGCAAGAGCACTAGAGGGCAGTACTATTTCCTGTCATGTAGTACTAATGTTATACATTAGCAAGTGCACTAGATGGCAGCACTATTTCCTGTCATGTAGTACTAATGTTATTCATTAGCAAGAGCACTAGATGGCAGCACTATTTCCTGTCATGTAGTACTAATGTTATACATTAACAAGAGCACTAGATGGCAGCACTATTTCCTGTCATGTAGTACTAATGTTATACATTAACAAGAGCACTAGATGGCAGCACTATTTCCTGTCATGTAGTACTAATGTTATACATTAGCAAGAGCAGTAGATGGCAGCATTATTTCTTGTCATGTAGTACTAATGTTATACATTAGCAATAGCACTAGATGGCAGCACTATTTCCTGTCATGTAGTACTAATGTTATACATTAGCTAGAGCACTAGATGGCAGCACTATTTCCTGTCATGCAGTACTAATGTTATATATTAGCAAGAGCACTAGATGGCAGCACTATTTCCTGTCATGTAGTACCAATGTTATACATTAGCAAGAGCACTAGATGGCAGCACTATTTCCTGTCATGTAGTACTGTTATACATTAGCAAGAGCACTAGATGGTAGCACTATTTCCTGTCATGTAGTACTAATGTTATACATTAGCAAGAGCACTAGATAGCAGCACTATTTCCTGTCATGTAGTACTAATGTTATACATTAGCAATAGCACTAGATGGCAGCACTATTTCCTACCATGTAGTACGAATCTTATACATTAGCAAGAGCACTAGATGGCAGCACTATTTCCTACCATGTAGTACTAGTGTTATACATTAGCAAGAGCACTAGATGGCAGCACTATTTCCTACCATGTAGTACTAATGTTATACATTAGCAAGAGCACTAGATGGCAGCACTATTTCCTGTCATGTAGTGCTCTAGATACCTAACTAGGTATCTCATCAACAAAAAATACCACAGGAACAAAATAAAGTTGATAATAGAAGTAAATGGGAAATTATAAGCTCTGTCTAAATCACAAAAGAAGACATGTGGGTTTCATATCCCTTTAATCAGGTGAGGGTCATTCTCTTCTATGTGTTTAAATACCCTTTGTCCCTATTTTCCGCTCCTCTTGTTCTGTTTCAGCAGAAGACGTAAAAAAAAGATGGCTGCTGGCACTTTTGAGACTTGGGGCTGCTACAACAATAACTGGTTTATGTGGAGCCCTCCTAGACCCACCATTCCCTTACACTATCTCTGCACTTAAGCTATAGAAATTAAAATGACATTATGATTGTAGTATAATATCAAACTGAGGGGAAGTACAACTTCATATATTTACAAGCACATATTCTTAGTGCACCAGCATTTTAAATACTGCAGCTGCTCAAACACCACTGGGGCTTGTATCATGTCAACAATTAACAAATTTAGTCAATACCAGATGGTACAAGTATTTTAGGCTCTCTGAGCAAGTTCTGTATTTAAAATGCTGGTGCACGGTGCATACTTAAATACACTTTTGAAACGGCTATAGCTTTTAGTAGAAGCATTTTGCTAATACATGTATAATACAAAACTGCTTCTACTGAAAACTGAAATGCATCCATGTGTAGTCCAATTTTGTCTGGAATGTCCCTTTAATAATGAAGTTATGGCTCTGTTCTCCAGACACAAACTATCTTTCCAAGGCTGCTAGATAAGATTAAATGTACTGAATAAAATAGGGATTTGTGACTATTTAAAAAAAAATATATATATAATAATAATATTTATATATTTGTATGTCACTTCCCAGAATGCTTAGTTGCGGTGAAAACCATGGAGATACTGAAATATTTTTTTAATTATCTGATTTGATGACTTTCTTGGGGCAATATAGTTTTAATATTGAAAAACCATACAAAGATCTCACTAAGGAGATCCTGATAGGGGGCGCTCTACTATGATATAGAACAATATTAGATAAAAATTGCAAACCAAGATTAAAAAAGGCAAAGTCCCATATATCGAATCCAGAAGAGATAGATGGTGGAAATTCGGCACAGAAGGACACGTGAGCTGCTCTCTCAAAAGAAGGAGGACATCTAGGAAGAACAGAGGGAGACAAAAGAGCGGCGCTTGTGTGTACCAGTAGAATGAAGAAAAAATAGTAAATAACCGCAACAGGGTACTCACATTTGTTACAAGCACTCATACAGTGCTATCAGACACGTAGTGGGCACTCACAGCAACCCAGCTTGCTGTATTCCAACGTGGGAACAGGAACACTCTTGGAGGGGTTGTAACAAATTTGATTACCCTGTTGCGGTTATTTACTATTTTTTCTTCATTCTACTGGTACACACAAGCGCCTCTCTTTTGTCTCCTTGTGTTCTTCCTAGATAGTTTTAATATTGTTTATATTTAGATTGAGTTCTTGACACTCAGCCTACTTGTTCAATTCTGTTCTCTCACACAGCATTGTATCACTTCTCAGGTTTTCAGCTTTTATTAAGTGATCTTCAAAGGCTCTGCTATAGGGATAATTGATGGCTGTGCTAATGTACTGTTGAGCAATCATAATGTAATTCACATGTAGAATGCAATAGGACATGTCACATTACTAGATAGAGATATCTGACCATGAAAGAGCTGTGCTTTCATTTGTCATTCTCTCTCTTCTCCCACAGTGGAAGCAGATATTGGCACTAGCTTTGTATACACTGAGAATACAAGAGTGTCTGCGTAGCACAGTATTTAACCTGTTACTGCGTAGAGCGTCTACCCAAGCATCAGTCTAGCTAAGAAGTCGCAATATTTTGTAAAAATCTTCAGTATGTTAAAAGGACAGGAAACACAACATTTTACTTTCAGATTCAGATAGAGAATTCAATTTTTAAAAAAGTTTCCAATTCCTGTTGTGGTTTGTATATGTGCAGGATACTCCTATTGTGCTTTGTATATGTGCAGGGTACTCATGTTGTGGTTTGTATATGTGCAGGGTACTCCTGTTGTGGTTTGTATATGTGCAGGATACTCCTGTTGTGGTTTGTATATGTGCAGGATTCTCCTGTTGTGGTTTGTATATGTGCAGGGTACTCCTGTTGTGGTTTGTATATGTGCAGGATACTCCTGTTGTGGTTTGTATATGTGCAGGATTCTCCTGTTGTGGTTTGTATATGTGCAGGGTACTCCTGTTGTGGTTTGTTTATGTGCAGGGTACTCCTATTGTGGTTTGTATATGTGCAGGGTACTCCTGTTGTGGTTTGTATATGTGCAGGATACTCCTGTTGTGGTTTGTATATGTGCAGGATACTCCTATTGTGGTTTGTATATGTGCAGGGTACTCCTGTTGTGGTTTGTATATGTGCAGGATACTCCTGTTGTGGTTTGTATATGTGCAGGATACTCCTGTTGTGATTTGTATATGTGCAGGGTACTCCTGTTGTGGTTTGTATATGTGCAGGATACTCCTGTTGTGGTTTGTATATGTGCAGGGTACTCCTATTGTGGTTTGTATATGTGCAGGGTACTCCTGTTGTGGTTTGTGTATGTGCAGGGTACTCCTGTTGTGGTTTGTATATGTGCAGGGTACTCCTATTGTGGTTTGTATATGTGCAGGATACTCCTGTTGTGGTTTGTATATGTGCAGGATACTCCTGTTGTGGTTTGTATATGTGCAGGATACTCCTGTTGTGGTTTGTATATGTGTAGGGTACTCCTATTGTGGTTTGTATATGTGTAGGGTACTCCTATTGTGGTTTGTATATGTGCAGGGTACTCCTGTTGTGGTTTGTATATGTGCAGGGTACTCCTGTTGTGGTTTGTATATGTGCAGGGTACTCCTATTGTGGTTTGTATATGTGCAGGATACTCCTGTTGTGGTGTGTATATGTGCAGGGTACTCCTGTTGTGGTTTGTATATGTGCAGGGTACTCCTATTGTGGTTTGTATATGTGCAGGATACTTCTGTTGTGGTTTGTATATGTGCAGGGTACTCCTATTGTGGTTTGTATATGTGCAGGGTACTCCTATTGTGGTTTGTATATGTGCAGGATACTCCTGTTGTGGTTTGTATATGTGCCGGGTACTCCTGTTGTGCTTTGTATATGTGCAGGGTACTCCTATTGTGGTTTGTATATGTGCAGGGTACTCCTATTGTGGTTTGTATATGTGCAGGATACTCCTGTTGTGGTTTGTATATGTGCCGGGTACTCCTGTTGTGGTTTGTATATGTGCAGGGTACTCCTGTTGGGGTTTGTATATGTGCAGGGTACTCCTATTGTGGTTTGTATATGTGCAGGATACTCCTGTTGTGGTTTGTATATGTGCCGGGTACTCCTGTTGTGGTTTGTATATGTGCAGGGTACTCCTGTTGTGGTTTGTATATGTGCAGGGTACTCCTATTGTGGTTTGTATATGTGCAGGATACTTCTGTTGTGGTTTGTATATGTGCAGGGTACTCCTGTTGTGGTTTGTATATGTGCAGGGTACTCCTGTTGTGGTTTGTATATGTGCAGGGTACTCCTGTTGTGGTTTGTATATGTGCAGGGTACTCCTATTGTGGTTTGTATATGTGCAGGGTACTCCTATTTTGGTTTGTATATGTGCAGGGTACTCCTATTTTGGTTTGTATATGTGCAGGATACTCCTGTTGTGGTTTGTATATGTGCAGGGTACTCCTGTTGTGGTTTGTATATGTGCAGGGTACTCCTGTTGTGGTTTGTATATGTGAAGGGTACTCCTGTTGTGGTTTGTATATGTGCCGGGTACTCCTGTTGTGGTTTGTATATGTGCAGGGTACTCCTGTTGTGGTTTGTATATGTGCAGGGTACTCCTGTTGTGGTTTGTATATGTGCCGGGTACTCCTGTTGTGGTTTGTATATGTGCAGGGTACTCCTGTTGTGGTTTGTATATGTGCAGGGTACTCCTATTGTGGTTTGTATATGTGCAGGGTACTCACATTCGGTAGCAGCACTCAATTGTGCTTATTGACGCAGACTGAAGATTTGTAGTGCTTCAGCTCACTATTCTCCAGCTATCTGTCACTCTAGTGATAAGTGAATTGAAGGTAGCAAAACAGGGACCAAACGGTTGTGACTTTAATCATAAAGATAAAATAGATAAAAGGTCATATAGACCCTCTGGTTTGTGGACGTTTTTAATGTTTTTTCTTTTATTTTTTTTATATATAACCTTATATTATGTGTTTTTTTTTATATATATATATATTGCAGTTATTATTGCTTTACATATATCTGACATACACTTTTGATTACCTTACTACTATTATCACTTTCTATTATTATTTTGTCAATCTTTTCAGGGATTTATTAATTGTTTTAAACTTTTTAGTAAGCACCCCCTTTTTTGTTATTATACACAGTGGTTTCTAACCAAGTGTATTTTATATTAACAAATTCTTAATGCAATGCAACGCGTTTCTCTGCTTCCCAGCAGTTTCTTCAGGGATATATTGGAAAGTTGTTTAAAATGGTATGCTCTCTCTGAGTCATTAAATAAACATTTGGGGTTGTATGTCCCTTTAAAGGATGGAATAGCCGGCTTTGTTTTAAATGGATGAGTACAAGCCTGTGAAATGTGCATACAGAATATTGTTGCATTGATAACCACTCAATGTGAGAGGCTGTCGCCAGCAGAGGGATTTAACAATGATGTGGTCACATTACCATGAATCACCTGACAACTACTATATTTTTCTTTATAAACTACTTATTTTTATGTCACAGAGAACAAATGGAATTCATTTCAAACTGTGCATATTACAAGGTGTAAAAGAATTGTATAGAGGTTGCACAATGGTCACAGATCCATGAGGCTATGAGAAGTAACCGCTGTTATATAAAAACAGTATGAAAGCGTATATTGTAACTATAGATATGAAACATAAGGTTTATATTGTGTAATCATTACAATAACTAACGTGCAAAGCTTAATTTATCATCAGGCTTGCTTATACATGTCCCACTTCATAACGAACGCCATGTAGTTCTACAGATGCCTGCCTAGGTGTCTCTTAAACACAGACGATCATGGGAATAAAGTTAATATGATAATAGAAGTAAATTGGAAACTCTTTTTTAAATTGTTTGCCCTGTCTGAATAACAAAAGGACATTTATGTGTTTCAGATCCCTTTAAAACAAGAGTAGATATTTAAAAAGGCATTGTTAGTTATATCATGTAAATTATACACACACTCACACACACCTGCTCATGCACATTCATACACACAGACACACACACACACACTTATATATATATATATATACACACACTCATACATACTCATGTACACACATACTGTATATATAGATATATATGTGTGTATATATATGTATATGTATGTGTGTATGAAGTATGTATGTGTGTTTGTGTATGTGTATGTGTAAATGTGTGTGTGTAAATGTGTGTATGTGTGTATATTTGTATGTGTGTTTGTATGTATGTGTATGTAGTATGTATATTTGTATGTGTGTATGTGTGTGTGTATGTTTGTGTGTATGTGTGTACATGTGTGAGTGTAAATGTGTGTGTGTATATATATATATATATATATATATATATATATATATATATGTGTGTGTGTGTATATTTGTGTGTGTATGTTTGTGTGTATATGTGTAAGTTTGTGTGTGTATGTATGTGTGTCTATGTATGTGTGTATATGTGTGTGTGTGTGTAAATGTGTGTGTGTATATTTGTATGTGTGTTTGTATGTGTATGTAGTCTGTATGTTTGTGTGTATATGTGTATATTTGTGTGTGTATGTATGTGGGTATGTATATGTTTGTGTGTATGTGTGTACATGTGTTTGTGTGTGTGTATTTGTATGTGCGTTTGTGTATGTAGGGTGTATGTTTGCATGTCTATGTATATATGTGTGTATGTATATATATATATATATATGATTGTGTGTTTGTAAATCTGTGTGTATAAATGTGTGTATATGTGTATGTTTGTATGTATATATATATGTGTGTATGTGTGTGTATATATATATATATATATATATATGTTTGTATGTGTATAAATGTGTGTATGTGTGTATAATGAATACACACATATGTATGTATATGATTTGCATCTCTTTCGGGTTTATTTTTATTTTTACGTTTTATGTCTCTGACAATGCTAATCATCAGTGTGTAATTTTTCAAGACTTGCATAATACAGCACTAATTATAACAATTTAACATGATTCCTGGTTGTCATGTAGAAATTTAGTAAAACAATGATGTAACTGCATAATCATCACAACTTGAATAATAGGTACTAGTCTACATTACATAGGTACATGCTGTTAACAAACCATCATTTTCCCATAAGGATGAAACCTGTATCATCCTAATTAGCTAGCAAAAAACTGTGTTGTTTAAAGGAAATCTTCTATCAAAAAACAGCATTCAGTATCATTACTTACCATAGCTGTTGCTAAATCATTATTTATCATTATATCATTATGTTAATATGATAGGTTTCAGTATATTCAGCATAATGAGATCTACTCTCTACATGACTCATATCTGATACTTCTTTGGGTAGTGACGTGTGTTTAACTGAGTTTGTACTGTTATTCTCCTATTCTGTTAACAGAGCCGGATCTGCATTCTAAGGGAAATGAACCCTAAAATTTTTCTTTCATGATCCAGATAGAGTGTAAAATGATAATAATAAAAAAATACAATTTATTTCTGTTACTAAATTTACTGAATTCTCTTGGTATCCTTTGTTGAAATGTAAGTAGTTAGGCTAAGGATTGCACATGTCTAGAGCACTCTTTTAAAGCAGTTTAGCAAGAATGCTTTTAATAATGTTATACATTTGCAGGAGCACTAGTTGACAGTAGTGTTTGTTGCCATTCATTGCTTCCACCACATGTATGCTACCTACCTAGGTATGCTCTTCAATAAAGAATACCATGGGAACAAAGCAAATTTAATAATAGAAATAAATTGAAAAGAAACAATAAACTCAAAATAAAATATACCATAGCATGTTTAGTTAGGCATAATTAAAAAAATACATTTAATTATTTTGTATACTCTTTCTGAAATGTGTTGTTTCCTTTCTCCGGAGAGACTGGAGTCCATTCCGTGGAATGCAGAATCCTTATATGCCTAAAGGCTGCACTGCGATTGGTTGATATGTGCAGGGGCTCATTTAAATCTGTGCCTAATTGGCCACAGCAAAGACAGTAAGAAAAACAACATTCCAGAAGCGTTTCAAGTGGTGTTCCCTGAGTATGCAAAACAATGTATGTTTTTTAGATTAAATTCTAGTTTTAAATGCTTATAAAAACAAAATTGTATATTTGCAGTGCAGTGAATAATTTCTAATGCAGACATAAACAGTTGACGCTATTGTCTCTTGAAAAACAATAATAGCATCGGTAGTTTGCACTCATGTTTTAGTATTTAAACCGCTAGAATAATTTTTTTTTGTGCTTGACAATTCACAGTCGTATTACGAGTTGACAGCAAAAAGTTTGTGCTCTCATGTAACAAATAAACTTTGAGAAGTTGCGAAAGCAAAATCTCTTTCCCCCATAGTCTTCAATGGAGCCGAAAAAGTTTGAAATAAAACTAACACTCAAAAGTCGCGCAAACACGATTGTGGTTATTTATGTTGAAATATTCTTTATTATCAGGATCACAAGGTAAAGTACATAACAAAATATCCTTCATAACGGAAGAGGCAACATACATTGGAATCACAACTCAATCTTTAACATTTATACAGAACGAAAAATTTGTGTTGTGACCAATAGACAATCTCTTAAAAGGAACTGCTGTCATCCTTCAGCCCCACCTCCCTTCCCTGTGATCCCTTTTTATTTTATTTTATTAAATTAAATTCCCCAACAATAACAAAACACTGTTCTGGACTCAACCAACCGTTCCAGAACTAACCAAATTTATCTGTAGCACTAGAAAACTGACATTTTTCCTATTTCAACTCCTGTCCTGTCTCTTCTCTACTCACGGAGCTACTAACCTATATCAAGTGAGACTAGACTCTCTGATAGGGGTACTACTCTGTGTAACGAATCCCTCTTATTCTTGTGGCTCCCCACTCTCTCCACCCCCTGCTCTAGCTCCTCGCTCTATACATGATCCAGTAAAACCAAATGTTCGTAAAGTGTTCCCTGGTTCCCTGTATATTGGCCGCTATCTCTAACATAGCATATATGTGCTCAATCTTATCCAACACCTCTGACCATTGTGGTGCCCCTACTTTCCAATGTCTGACAATGCAGACCCTAGTAGCCATGCACACTGTCCGAATGAAGGTGTTAATTACTTTATTGTATGGTCTTAGTCTGCTATTAAGAAGTGCATGCTCCACCGTCAGGTTTACTGCGTCTCCCAATACATCCCCCAAAAGACTCTCTAGCTGTACCCAAGTTGACCTAATCTCATTGCACTCCCACCACATATGTAAATATGTCCCCTTGGCCCCACATCCACGATAGCATCGGTCCGAACCCTCTGGGGTGAAGTGTCTTGTCCTGTCTGGCGTGAGATACCACCTAAAGGCAGTCTTAACACAATTTTCCCTAAGGTCAGCACTAATCAATCCCTTGCTTGAGTTGAATAAGATCATATCCCACTGAGACCGTGAGAGAACCAATCCCGTGTCCTGCTCCCATTTGGTCACAACCGACGACCTGTTCTAAGATTTAGCTCCCTGGAGGGCCAAGTATAATGATGTGATAACTTTTTTTGACCGTTCTCGCAATGTGCATGTATGTTCTAGGGTAGTAGGAGTTTGAGTAGTCCCCAGGGAACAGTATTTCTGTAGTGCGGAGGATATTTGTAGGTAGAGAAACCACTGCAATTTGAGTGGGTGAATGCTGTGCTGAATCTGTGAAATCGTCCGTAAGCGATTACCTTCCAGAAAGTCAGCTACTCTATATAGCCCCTTATTTTGCCATTTACCCACCTGCGCTCGTAAATCTGGATGCAATAGCAGATTTAATGGTCTGGCCCTACAGTTTCTATGAATCAATGCTGAAGACCCTGTTACTATTTTCCATCCCCTAACTGTATCTGCCGTGGTCTGAATCTTAAAGGGAGGACCCTCAGTCGTGTGTTTTGTCTCCCAAAGTACATCTGCTGGGTATGTGTAGCTCCCAGGTCCGCTTCCAGTCTCGTCCATATAATGTTATAATCATTCTTACTCAATAAGGAGTCTTGGGCCAGTCTGGCTGCTCTGTAGTAGTCGATCAAATTTGGAAGGCCTACCCCACCCAGTTGTCTATGCCTGGTGAGAATGTCTGATGCTATCCTGCCCCGTCTCTCTCCCCTCAGGAAGTTGGTCAGTGAAAGTTGTAATTTCTGTAGCTCGGTCCCCCGCACCGCTATTGGGAGTCCCCTAAACAAATACAGAAGCCTTGGTAGAATATTCATTTTAATACTAGAGAGCCTGCCGTACCAAGAGAAATTAAATGCCTTCCACTTCTTCAAGTCCCTATTTATAGTGTTATATAATGGAACGTAGTTCATACTATACAGGTGCTGATATGAATCCGCTAACTTAATGCCCAAATAGGTGATGGATTTCTTGGCCCAGGAGAACTCAAAATTAGTTTCAATCAGCTTCTTGGTCTGCTGGGGGAGATTTAAGGGTAGCGCCTTACACTTGTCCAGATTAATCTTAAAACCCGAGACAAGAGAGAAGTCCCGAAGGATTTGGTATAAATTAGGCAAGGATTTCAGGGGTCTAGTCAAGGTCAGCAGGATATCATCAGCAAAAAGCAACAACTTATATTCTACCTCCTTGACCAGCACCCCGAGACATCTGGGTTATTTCTAATATTTGCCGCTAATGGCTCCATACACAACGCAAAAAGAATCGTAGAGAGAGGGCAGCCCTGGCGGGTGCCATTTAATACCTCTATAGTCTTAGACTGAAATCCTGCTGCCCTAATGACTGACGTTGGTGTGGAATATAGTCCCCCGATCGCCTTCATAAATGGTCCCTCAAAGCCCATTTCCTCCATGACTGCATTCATATACTTCCAATCTATCCTGTCGAACGCCTTCTCCGCATCCAAAGATAGGAGCAGAGAAGGCGTTCCTCTCCCTCTCAAGCACTCAATCAAGGAGATTACCCTCCTCACGTCTGGAGCTTTCCTTTCTGAAATAAAGCCCACCTGGTCTGGTTGGACTAGCTTCGGAGCTATTCTCCTGAGTCTTTTAGCCAGGATTTTAGTGAGAATCTTGACGTCCTGGTTAATTAGTGAAATGGGCCTGTAGCTTTGGCATCTCTCTGGATTCTTACCTATCTTGGGGATCACAACAATTTTGGCACTAAGCATCTCGGAAGGGATGACCCCTCCCCGCATAACATCATTACAGAAGGTCTGTAGGTGGGTAGCAAGTTCCTCTTTAAATGTTTTATAATACTCCCCCGGGAATCCGTCCGGGCCCGGGGCTTTTGCCACCCTCAGATCATTAAGCGCAAACAGGATCTTCCCCCTAGTAATGTCAGCATTCAACAGGTCTTTGTCTTGTTCACTAATTTTGTTGCGAGTTGCATTAGTCAATATTTTCTTAAGGGTTTCCTGAGCAATAGGGGTGTGTTCCACTTTTTTCCCGTCATACAGGATAGAATAATAATCTGCAAAAGTATCTGCTATCTCTTGGGGGTCAAAAGTTCGCTTACCATCCTATCGTACTATCGAGGGGATCGAGAAGGCACTAGTCCTCTCCCTAATTTTGTGCGCTAAGTATCTGTCCGGTTTGTTCGAGTACACATAATATAGTGCCTTTAGTCTCTGTATAGCTCTAACCGGATTGGAATCTAAAATATTCTTTAGCGTCTGTCTCTTTAGGTGTAAAAGCTTAAGTGTAGATCCCGACAATGTTTGTTTATGCCTTTTCTCTAGTTCCCCAATCTCCCTCTGCAATGTGTTGATTGTGTCTAAGTTTTGTCTCATAAATCTCGCTTTTTCCTTAATCAATAAACCCCTGAGATATGGTTTGTGAGCCGCCCAGGTATTAAGTGGATTAACAGTTGTCTCTGCATTGTGAGTCCAGTATTCCTCTAGCAACTTCGCAAAAGTCTGTTGGGTCTTGGGGTCTCTAAGTACTGTCGGGTCATAGGTCCAGGAACGTTGTCTATTGTAGTTAATTAATCCCGTCACCTCTAACAGTATAAGTGAGTGGTCAGACCATACGCACGGCTGAATAGAGGATGCCAGCACATTCGGAATCAATATTTGACTCACAAATATGTAATCCAACCTTGAGTATGAGCGATGCGCTGAGGAGTAGTATGTATAGTCGTTTGTCCTACCATATTTAGCTTCCCAGGTGTCCAATAGGTTATGTACTGCTAGGGAGTCCCTGATAGACTTTGCAATAGAATTGTGTCTATGTTGTTTATTAGTTAATTTTACCATCCCCGTTGTACCTAGGGGGAGTAGGGAAATATTAAAATCCCCTCCCAGAATAATTCTGGATTGGGACCACTGGGTTAGCAAGTGAGAGATATGTATAAAGAATGCCCCCTGTTTCTCATTGGGATCATACACATTGCAGATGGTGACCGGGGTAGCTTGAATGGACCCTCTAACTATAAGGAACCTCCCCTCCGGGTCTGTAATTACTTCCTCTGTCTGAAACTGAAGCGATTGATGAATAAGAATGGAAACCCCCCTCTTTTTTGTGTCCGTCACTGAATGGTAGTGTGTAGGGAACTTCCTAGACCAGTACCTGAATTGGTGAAGTGGGTCTCCTGTAACAGAATTAACTCCGCCCTAGCTCTTATATATTTTGTGAGTGCTGTTTTCCTCTTCACATCTGTATTGAGTCCCCTCACATTGTGTGGGATTATTCTAATAGAGTTATCCATCTATCAGATCCTACCTATCAAGGTATTTCTTGTACCCCTATCTCTAACACTATTGCAGAATTCTGTGCCACAGAAAATCAATGATAATAAACATATTAAACAGTGTGACATGACAAAATGAACATTGTAAATAGAAAATGGGCATGAAGCCCCAGTCACATTAATAAGCATTTTACAAGTGAACATAACCCCTCTTGTGCATCTAACATTTATATTTTCAAATCTAAACTTTGAGCCCAAGGGAGCAGCACATTTCTTGTGTACTTAAGGTACTAAATATCCACCACCGCCCCAGCATAAACATTTCCTCCCCAATCCTCCTAAGATCCCACCATTATCCAGTCCATGGTAAGTCTCTTGATTTCAGACCCCAGTAAACTTTATACTAACAAAACATGCTCATACTCATCTGATTCTGTTCAATCCTTGAAAGGCAAGAGTCCCTGAGCACTTGATGTCTCCCTTCTTCTGCAATTCTTATTCCAATTCCCCTTAATAGGGAATTCAGGTCTTTTGTTTCTTTTTAGACTGCTTTACCCAGTTCTGCCTCTGCGGCATAGCACGGGGTCTATTGTAATCCTTGCTGTTAGATTCTGGAAGGTCCGTAGGCACCTGAGGAGTCTCCAGACCTAGATGGCTGCAGATTTCTGGGATATCTTTAGCTTCTCTAATAGTAAAAGTGGCTCCTTTATGTAGCATGGTGAGAGCGCATGGGAAGCCCCATCTATACTTTATCTCATTCTTTCGGAGCAGAAGTGTAAGCGGTCTCATAGCATGCCTTTTCTGTAATGTCCGGGCACTCAGATCCTGATAAAGCTGCACTACCGACCCCTGGAACTTAAATGTTGGATTTTTCCTCGAAGCTGCCAGTATAGCCTCCTTCTCTCTGAAACGGAACATACGTACAATGACATCTCTTGGAGGCGCTTCCCCCCTAGGTTTTGCCCTGAGGGCTCTGTGGGCTCTCTCCATCTAAAAACATCCTTCCTCAGAGTGGCCCGTGATGGCTTGAAACAGCTGTGATAAGTAGCTCTCCAACCCTTCTGGGGGCACCGGGATGCCCTTCAGGCGAATATTGCACCTCCGGCTACGGTTCTCAAGATCTTCCATCTTATCTTGTACCAACTCCAGCTCCTATTTTTGGATCTCAACCTGAGATTAACCTCCTCCAGTACTGCAGCTTCACCATCTTCCAAAGTAGACACCCTGTTACCCAGATCTTGAATTTCATGTTTAATTTCATCCAAGCTACTGGTCACTGAATTTTGCATTGCATCCATCTTTTCCCAGAGTTTGTCAAATGTATTTGATATGTCCTGTTTGGAGACTAGCATTTTAATGTCAGCCTTAGTGACTGGGTTCTGGTCTGTGTGAAGCTCAGAGGCTTTACTTCCCTGAGAGGACTTAGTTGGTTTCTTTGCTGCCATCCTTAAGATGTGTTGCCCCTGTGGGGTAGCTCTGCCAGTGACACAGATTAACAAAACAGGGTGTCTTTCTCCTCTGCTCCCCACCAATGAAAAATAAAGTTTTTCAGCTGCTCACTCAGATTAATTCAAGTCTCTATATCAGAAGATCTAGTGACTTTATCACTACTCTTGCGTTTTACACTTAGCCCAGGTAAGGATCCTTTGTGGGGGGCCTTGCTATGTGACCCCTTGATCACTCTCTATCCCTGTCAGGATCTCTGCCACTGTCCATTTTGAGGAAGCTGGGGGGGGGGGGCTGCTTTATCATCTAATTCTCAGATACACATGCCTCTTCTTTTCTCCCTGTTCAGATCCTCTGTTACCTCCAATATACTGCCCTGTATTATATTAACGCTAGGCTCTGTAAGGAAGTTGTCTGGCCGTTTTTGCTAAGGCCCATGAAGTCCTCGGCTCCTCGCCACTGGCCTATTATTACTTAGTACCTTTATGAGTGGTCACATCTCTGTTGTGCATACCTCGTTTAACTGCCTCTGGTTCTTTCTGGCTCCTTCTGCAGTTTCCCCGGCCTAAGTATTTTGCTGACCGGCCTGCCACGTGGAGATCCAAGATGGCCGCCTCACTCACTATGTCACAGAGTGCCGGGAGCTGTACGATCGTGGCGTTATGCCCCTTCTCCAGTCTGACCCTTGCCGAGGCTTCTTTCAGCCTCACCGCATCCTCTGCTCACCAGATGGGCCCCCTCCCAGTGCCAACTAGCGCTTATTCGGCTCCCTTGAGCTCCGGTGTGCACGGAGCTATCACACAGTGTGTCTTACTCCATTGCCCTCCAGGCTCCGCCCCCACGATTGTGGTTATTTAAAAGTGCAACCTAAGCAAATAATATTGCATATTTCATAATCCAAAGTTCTGCACTTTGCAGAATATGTTCTATTTATTCTTAAAGATAAATTTAAATATATATCTGGTGTTTTTTTGCACAAATATATATTTATACCTATATATATTTATACATGATTATATATAGCTCTATATATATATATATATATATATATATATATATATATATATATATATATATACAGTATATACAATCTGTTTATAAATATATAGAACATATTCCTCTATGTGCAGAACATTTGGAATGTGAAATATTTACATTAAATGCACAGTATAGAACTTTCTAAAATATGGATATTGTATAAATATGATCTTTCATGTTTTTATCTGCTTGACTGCAAAGGGCTCCTATGCACTTATATATACAGTATGTCTATATATATGTGCATATGTATTTATGTGTTTGTATGTGTATATATGTCTGTAAATGCATTCACATTTCCTTTCAACTTGTAATACAAAGGAATTTTACTTGCTCGCAAATGGCAATGAAAATCCAATATCGCTTGCACGCACACAGTAGCGCACCACTTGTAATCTAGCCCTAAATAAATACAAATCTGTAGTATTTGAAGCTGGTTGTTTTTACTGTTCCTACGGTGCTTTTCCATGAATGAGACTCTTCCCTAGTAGCTGTTGCTTTTTCAGATTGTCCTTTTCCAGCCATGATCCGCACTGTTCTACGTGGCCTGAGGTCTGGCAACTAACACTTAAAGGGACGGTCTACTTCAAAATATTTATTGTTTGAAAAGATAGATAATCCCTTTATTACCTATTTCCCAGTTCTGCATAACCAACACAGTTATATTAATATACTTTTTACCTCTGTGATTATCTTGTATCTAATCCTCTGCAGACTGCTCCTTATCTCAGTTATAATAATATACTTTTTACCTCTGTGATTATCCTGTATCTAATCCTCTGCAGACTGCCCCTTACCTTATCTCAGTGCTTTTGACAGCTCATATTTTATGCAATCAGTGCTGACTGATAAATAACTCCACGGTAGTGAGCTCAATGTTATCTATATGACACACATAAACTAGCACTGTCTAACTGTAAAAAAACTGTCACAATTCACTGAGATAAGAATTGGTTTTAATCGGTTTAGAAATCAGTTTGAGCCTACCTAGGTTTATCTTTCAACAAATAATACCAAGAGAACAAAGCAAATTTGATGATAAAAGTAAATTAAAAAGTTGTTGCATGCCCTATCTAAATCATGAAAGTTTAATTTTGTCTAGACTGTCCCTTTAAAGCTTTGACATTTCTCCTGTGTGGGCTGTATGGCAAAAAAAACACAAACAATGCTGATGCCGCAATCTCCCATGTTCATTAGAATAAGCAGCTATATCTATTCATTGTTATTGATTTAGATTGAGCAAAAGAATAAATTATATAGAATTGATGTGGGGATATTTATGTACCCCACTGCCAGGTAGCAGGCTGACCTGTTTTAAAGGGCCACTAAAGTCAAAATTAAAGTTGTATGATTCAGATGGAGCATTCAATTTAAAAAAAATTCCCATATGCTTCCATTATCAAAATGTGCAAAACATTTTTATCTGCACACTTTCTGAGGCTCCAGCTCCAACTGAGCATGTGCAAAAGTGCACAGTATAGACATAGATGCCTTGTGTGATTGGCTGATAGCTGTCACATGATACTGGGGGAATGAAGTTGGATTCTATTTTAAATTTGCCAGAAAATATTCTACTGCTTATTTCAAATTCAAAGTAAGTGCTATTGTATTACATTTTTATTGTGTATTTGTCAGCTATTAAATTCTGCTGTATTTAGTGGTTCATTAAAGGGATATTGCAGCTAAAATTGCTATGCACATCTATGCATTTCACCTCTGAATAGAAGCATCTTTGTAATACATATGTATTAGTAAAAATGCTTCTAGCAAAACTATCACTGTTTTAATGATTTTTAAATCATATATTTAAATATGCTCCATGCACCAGCATTTAAACAGTGTGTCTGCTCAGAGGTGGGCTCTCAGACTTCACAAATTGATCAAGTCCTGGGTTAAAGGGACATTGCAGTCCATATTAAAGTTTTATGGTTCACAAAGAAAGTACAATTTTAAAAATGTTTCCAATCTATGTTATCAAATTCCCTTTTTCTCTTGTCTCCTTTGATGAAACTAAATTCCTTTTTTTTTGAGCGCATACAGAAATACTCAGGAGCGTGCACATGTCACTATATGTATGATATAGTTGCAGGCTCCTAAACCTACCTCAGTATGCTCTCATAGAAAGAGTTAAGTATGAAGGGCATTAAGAAAAATAGGTACATTTAAGAATGAAAATAATTTGGAAAGTGTTATTAATTGTACAATGTATATAAATCATAGAAGTTTAGTTCTGACTTCCATATAGAGGTGCCAGGTGTCCAGTATTCAACTGGACAGTCCAATTTGAACAGTTAAACCTTCACAAAAATACTGGACACTTAATGTCCTTTTTGTTAAGTCCCTCAGTATTAGCTAAACGTAAAATGCCTCCTATGCCTAAACTTATTGCAAATACTGGAGGGTCAGTAAACGTGGTAAAATCCCTTCTAGTGTTAATGGAAGCCAAAGATGTTATTGATTTGTATGTTACTGGCAGCCAAGGGTAAAATGACTGTTTAGTTGTGAAAAAAATATTCATGGTGGGAAAAGAGTGGGGGCTAAGGTAGAGTTTTTGGGGACCTTTTGTGTTACCCCATCTACCATTGTACATAGTCATTTATATTATCCAGTATTTTTCTTGAGCTGATAACCCAACGCAAAGGTTGTTGTTGACTAGGCCTGGAAAGAAAATGACTGTGTGATAACTGAGTGGGAGATCATTTGAATACTACATTAAAGTGATGTTAAATTTCAAACTATAAGAATGTTGCAATAAAAATATATTAGTTTGTAAGTAAAACCACATAATTATTTTTTTAAAGTGTATATATATTGTGATGAGAGCAGGATGTGATGTCACTAGTATGTGGGCGGGGCTTAGGTCCGGTGTCTGTGTCGCAGTTAGTTTAGTACAATCAACCTGACTAGATGTGTATTGTTATGCTCTGCAATAAAATAGAGTTGTACCATCATCGCTGTGTCCTGCATATGTCCTGCATCTCATGACATGGTGTCAGAAGTTCTGGACTGCGCTTCTGTTCCTGATCGATTGCAAAGAAAAACGGAAAGGTGCGCATCTGTGTGGACCTGAAAAGGTTGAATGAGGCAGTGAAGAGGGAGAGATTTGTGCTGCCGACATTGGAAGATATAGCCCCGAAGTTGGCTGGGGCGAAGTTCTTTTCCACATTAGATGCTTCTAGCAGCTTTTGGCAGATCCCCCTGGATCCAAAGTGCCGCAGACTGACTACCTTTATCACACCGGTAGGTCGGTTCTGCTTCTGCAGACTCCCCTTTGGGATATCCTCCGCTCCTGAAATCTTTCAAAGGGAAATGAGTTCTCTCCTGAGTGGCCACGTGGGCACAGCGGTCGTCATGGACGACATTCTAGTGTATGGGTCTACAGTGGAGGAGCATGATCAGCGTTTGAGTTGTGTGCTGCAGGCTATCAAAGAGTCTGGGCTGAAGCTGAATAAAGGAAAATGTCATTTTAGGAAAACTGAATTATGCTACTTTGGGCATATCATCAACGGGGATGGCATCAAGCCGGACCCCGAGAAAATTCGGGCTATTGAACAGATGAAAAGCCCTTCTGATGTACATGAGCTGAGACAGATATTGGGCCTTGTAAATTACGTGGGCAAGTTTCTTCCAGATTTATCTACAGTTTTACACCCTATCACAGAGTTGCTTAAGAAAGATGTTGCCTGGGTCTGGGGACCCTCACAAGAAAAAGCGTTCCTGCATGCCAAGTCCCTGCTGGGGTCTGCCCCAGTGCTGGGGTTCTACGACCCTTCGAAAAAGACTGTGGTTAGTGCTGATGCAAGCAGTTATGGATTGGGGGCTGCACTCCTGCAGCTGAATGACAACAAACTACAGCCCATCGCCTACTGTTCCCGCACACTGACGGCTGCAGAGTCAAAATACGCTCAAATTGAGAAAGAGTGCCTGGCTGCAGTTTGGGCCTGTGAGCGCTTTCAGCGTTATCTAGTGGGTTTGGAGAAATTTAGTCTGGAAACTGACCACAAACCGCTAGTCCCTCTAATCAATTCTTATGACATTGACAAAACACCCTTGAGATGCCAGAGACTTTTAATGAGACTGCTCAGGTTCAAAGTTCAGGCAGTGCATGTGCCGGGGAAACAACTGGTTGTGGCAGATACACTATCCAGGCTTCCGCTGGCTGCTGCTGAAGAATCCTCCACGGAATCGGATGTGAAGGCGTATGTTGATTCAGTTCTGGCCTCTAAGTCCATTTCTTCAAGGAAACTGGAAGAGATAAAGAAAGAGACATATTTGGACACAGATCTGCAAGAAGTTATAAGGTACATAAAAGAAGGCTGGCCCGAGAGCCGGGCAGCCTGGATGTCTTTAAAAGCTTACCAGCCAGAGAGGTCACAGCTCACGGAGCTGGAGGGGTTGGTGCTGTTCCAAGACCGCATTGTAATTCCTGTCAGCATGAGGAAGGAGATGTTAAACAGGATTCACGATGGCCACTTAGGCATTACAAAGTGCAGAGAAAGGGCAGCTACAGCTGTGTGGTGGCCTGGGATCAGCTCCGACATTGCAAATCACGTGTCTAAATGTGCCTTTTGCCGGGAACGCCGGCCTACTCAGAGAAGGGAGCCCTTGATGTCTACTCCGCTGCCTGCGGGGCCGTGGCAGAAAATAGCTGCTGATTTGTGTGAACTGCACGGGAAAAAGTTTCTTGTTGTGATTGACTACTATTCCAGGTATTTGGAAATTGCACCCCTGAATGATATCACAAGTCAGGCCGTTATCATTCGCCTGAAGAGCTTGTTCGCCCGCTGGGGCATTCCAATGGAGCTGGTGAGTGATAATGGTATGCAGTTCGCTTCTACAGAGTTCAGTGCTTTCAGCAGGGAATATGATTTTGTACATTCCACGTCAAGTCCACATTATCCGCAGGCCAACGGAATGGCTGAAAGGGCAGTTCAAACAACAAAATTCATTCTAAAGCAATCTGAGCCGTACCTAGCCCTCTTGTCATACAGGGCGACGGCCATTCAAGCCACCGGGTTTAGCCCGGCACAGCTGATGCTAGGACGCCAGATTCGCACCACTTTACCCTCAGTGGGTGTCTTCAAGCCGCCTGGCCCTGTTCCTCGGGACGAAGTCCTTAGGAGGGATGAAGAGGCCAAAAAGCGTTATCGTTTCTTCTACGACAGGAGACATTCTGTCAGGCCTTTACAGGAACTGAAAGCGGGCCAAAGTGTCAGGATTAAACTGGATGATGAGAAGAAATGGAAGACGCCTGCTACGGTAGTGGGCCGCTCTCCAGAACCAAGGTCTTACACAGTCCTTACAGAGGGAGGGACGGTTACACGCCGTAACCGAAGACATCTTCAGCCTGTACCTGAGAGTCTGGAACCGGATACTTCAGTACCACCGCCGGTGGGATCCCCTGTTCTAAGAGAGGTGCCTTCCCCTCAGCAAGATCACAGCGGGGATATATCTTTGCCTCCAGCAGACTCTTGTTCACCATCTTTTGTATCAGAGGACAGTTCATGCAAAGTTACATCAAGCGGAAGAGAGGTGAAACTTCCGGCCCGATACAGGGACTGACTTTAGCTAGAACAGTGACCGGAAGTATGGGCAGAATAATCCCATGGTCACTGTGGACTAGGGTAGTCTACCCCGATGTCCAAGTCAGGATGTAATTTATTTGTTCATGTTTTCTTATCTATCTGTTTTTATAATGTTCAAAAACAAAAATGTTGTTGTATACCCTGTTGGTGTACCTTGTTATTTATCATATGCAAATGTATGCTTTGCCTTTGAAAAAAGGGGAAGATGTGATGAGAGCAGGATGTGATGTCACTAGTATGTGTCGCAGTTAGTTTAGTACAATCAACCTGACTAGATGTGTATTGTTATGCTCTGCAATAAAATACAGTTGTACCATCATCGCTGTGTCCTGCATATGTCCTGCATCTCATGACATATATTTTATAATAAAAGTCTTATAATCCTAATTGGTATTGTCTGTTCCTCCGCCCCCCTTCATTTCCTCTTTTAGCTGGGCTGTGGTGTTTAGAGCAGTTACATCCACTCTCTACATAGGGTTTCTAAGGGCTTTAAAGGGGCTGGACTTTACGATTGTCATATGATACACATGTTGATTGGATGTTCACTGGAATTGTCATAAAAAAAAGGAGTTTATCCAAGTGGGCCGGCATAGCATTGTAATAGAAGCATTACTATATGAACTAATTTAACCCTAGCAAAGGGGTTAAATACATAGATAAAGTCCAGCTCGCTAGCTGCAAGCTAATATTGTTTGTTTAATGTCCAAATGATAATTAAATGCTTTTAAAACGTGTATTTTGCATGTAGATATTTTGCAGTGTAGAGCTTAATTGCTGATATATACTATAATAGATATATAACCCTTTAAAGTGTCCAGGAGGGGCTTTCTGATCTGACTGAAACACCCTATATTTAAAGAGTGGCCGAGCAGGTCAGCATCACCAAGGGAATCCAGGGATGCCAGTTACGTCACCATGCATGGGTGTGGTCAAGGCCAGCTCAAGATATTGTGCTGCTTGGGTCTGAGAATCAAATAACACCCCCAGTAGTAACATTACTAATTACTATATCAACCTACTAGCCTGGCTGCTGACCTTAATAAGCCTACCTACCTGCATGCAACCAATGCTTATGCATAATTGTGCAATAAGTGGGAAGTTAGGAAAGAAATGCACTTCTCTCATGTTGAACATTGCCCCTGACCGGTTCCGTGTCTTTGTGCATATTAGGTTATGCTGCTTGGAGCCTGTGACTTCCCCACGGAAACAGAGGGCAGGAGTGGTCTGGGTCTGACAGTGACAGACTCAGTCACTGAAGTGCTGCCCCTTGTCAAGTGCATTGTCCATTGGACCCACTTGATCTCATGGTTGAGCCAGCCCTTGGTGTGGCCACATCACCAAGCCCAAGAGGGTAAGATTTATAGGGGGGGGGGGGGTACGTATAAAGCCCTCTTTATTTCAGAGGACTCAGAAACCCCCAAGACCCACTTTCAAATTATGTGTGAATTGGGGCCATACAAGTAAAGCTTTTTTTTCTTAAATTAAATTTAAAAAAAGAATACTTTAGGCACCTAAATCATCAAAAAGACCTACAGAACCCGAAGAACCCTTGTTTAAAAAGCCAAGAAGCACCTTTTTTAAATACAGCCCCTGTATACATTTTGATGACTGGATTTATTTGAGTAGAGGCTCATAGATGCCCCTATGTACACAAGTTTATTTAAATATACCCAATGGCCCTTATTTAGATAAGAATAAACCCAGTGGTGGGATTCAGAAATTTTAGCAACAGCATCACTGGTTTAAGTCCTTAAAAACAGATATCAAAATCACATTACAAGACTGGAGCATGCCTTGATTGAAATAAGCCTAAAGGTGCAATTTCTTGTACATTATATTCTCTGCTGCTGGTATAACAGGAAATTGAAAACACGTTAAGGGAAAAACAATTTACAGTATGCTGTCCCTTTAAAGTGATGGTAAATCCAAGTGTGTAAAAAATCCAGGATTTACCATCAATAAAAATAAACTATAGTTTCAGTCATCAGCTATTAAAAATGGGTGTTAAACTCACCCCTTCTATGCCAGCACGCTAAAGTCAGCAGCTCTGGCCGCCCACGGCATAGTGCTCTTTACCAATGAGGTGACGTTTCCAACTCTAAACCAATAGTTGAGAGAGATTTTTAAAGGGCTTTTTTTGATCATTTAAGTGTAATGTATGTATCTTTCCTTGCCAAACAGAACCTACATAATGAGATACACAGCTCTTGAACTTAAATTTGCCTTTCTAAAATCCACTGAGGGACCTTGGAGTACCCATTAGGCTTCTTAGATAATCTCGCAAGAGCAGAAAGCTTTAGATCATTAGGGCTTTAGCGAGATCTGTCCATACCTTACCTCCCAGCATTTCCTGAGGGTTTCCAGGACAGGGAGGAGAGGGAGACTTGTAAATAGTGGCTCACTGTGTTTTGTGGGTAAAGCAGAAACTAGACGGGTAGGGCTGTGCATGTGTTGTGGGTGTGGCTGGCATTTATAGGTGTGGTTGGGTGCAGTTGGAGAATGCTGTGGAATTTGGGACATTTGCCCTGACAGGGAGAAGCTGTGGGAGAAAAAGAAGTTAGACCACCCATCCCATGACATTCCTGCAATATCCAGTATTATTGGGTAATATGCCATGCAAGGTAATGAAATCAGTGTTTTATGTGTGGGGCAGTGATGTGGTGGTTGGGAGATGGGCAGGTCGTTGTTGAGATGTTGGTATGTCATGGGCAGGGTCAATCATGTCCTTGGGGGGCCAGAGCACAGATGACAAAGAGAGGGATGATCCACCATTTTGTTAGTACTCTCCTGTGCAATGACCCTGGATGAAATCACCTCCTCCCGGGGAGAATTGCATCTGAGGTAATAAAGAAGGATCCTTTCCGGTGTTATAAATGTCATGGGCTTTTTTATCTCAGACCTTGTAAGTAGGAAAGGAACATGGTAAACCAAAGACATAAGGTCTGCAGAATCTCTCACTATAATGGCCATGACCAGCGCGATGTTTCAAGCTGAGCGCATTTCATCTCTTTTGACATATTCCATTATTCTAATAAAACTGGGATTTGTTTAAAGGAAATTTCAGGTTTTCCTCATTGAACTCTTCCTTGTCTGCCCACAATTTATTGCAGTGCAGTGGGAGCCACTTGCAGAGGTTCAGAGTATAAAAAGGTATATAAATCTTTTATCTTTCTTTAAACAGCTCCAATTTCTTTCTGATTTATTGCACATGGTCATGTTTTGTACAAAAAAAAATATATATCTGGCAGAATTCAACTTTAAATTGCAAGGAAACTGCTGAGGCTTCAGTTAGAGCTTATTAGAAGGTAGAAATAGAACTTTGACTTATTTTCTCAACATATCAGCCTTTTGTTTGGAACATTTCTGGATCTGGATAGGTTGACAGACCCTTAATCCCAGTCATTTCTACTGATCAATGCTGGGTTCAGAACAGCACAGCTAATGATTAGAACAGAAAACAATAGAAATATTTTTTTTTAACTTCTATTAAAAACTTTACTAACAATCTACTGTACTAGTTTCCTTATGAAGTAGAAGTCATGGTGCACGTCACATCAGTAAACCTAAGGATTTATATTTTTGTTAAAGGGGCATTAAAGTTAAAATTAACTTTTCATGGATCAGATAGAATATGCATTTTTAAGAGGGTTTTCTATTTACTTTTATTAGCTAATTTGCATTGTTCATATTGTATCCTTTGTTGAAAAGCATATCTAGGTAGGCTCAGGAGCAAAGGGTGGTCACATCAAATAGTGATTTGATCTAGATTTGTCTTCTGTTCACTCACTTTTCATTTTGTTAATTGATAAAAAATGAACTATTAATATTTCTATTCTTACCTTACAGCATTTTTTCACACCTTCCCAGAGGTGTAAGTAGGAACCACAGGGCCCAAGTCTGCTCGCACTTTTTTAAATCGGCCCCTGCAAGTAGTTATCAGATTTATCATTGACCTCACCGGAAACAGGAGTTAAGAAGCAGCGGTCTTAAAACCGCTGTACCTTAACTCTTCCGCTGCCTCTGAGGCTGCGGAAATCAATCTGCTCGATCGGGTTGATTGACATCCCCTGCTAGCGGCCTATTGGCCGTGAATCTGCAGGGGGCGGCATTGCACAAGCAGTTCACCAGAACTCCTTTAGCAATGCAAGGAGGTCATGATTTCCTATAGCAAATCATGTCCGCCCAGGGTTTGATAAATCTACCCCACACTCTTCATTAATCCTTTGTATTCCATTTATTATATATTTATTATGATACTTGTTTTTAAGTTCCTCTATTTTACATGGTATCCTGTGCTAGGAAATATGTCTGGACTTTCAAAATAGCATAAAATTGTAAGGTTATTACTGACATTCCATGGATAGATCACATTTTCCCCTACTATGTCATTTTATGTTATATCATCAAAATTGTCAGTTTCAGCAGTTTAAAAAAAATGATAATCTGCAGCAACATTTGTTGAGACATCATATTTGTTTTTTTCTAAAATACAGCTGTCATGCTAAATTTTCAGAACGACTAACAAATCGTTTGACCAAGAATGCTTTTTTGGGAGTTTTTTTTCTAGTCAATTTAACATCAATTGATAAATGCTTGAAAGTGTTAGTAATTACACAATTTACATTGCATTCGGCTTTACAGACCTTTCTGCTCACACTAAAAAAAGAGAGGGTAATACTGTATTTTATGGAGTTCTGTTTTCCGTAATTTAACTAGAAGACAACTTACAACAATTATGAAAGTGCTAGTGAATCCATGCGGGTGTTAAAGGGACATTCTACTGTAACTATCTCTCCCTTTTATGTGTTGGAATCTCTTCAATTGTTTACAAATTACTTCTTTAACATTATTTTTTCATTTGAAATAGTTAATTGAAACCATCACTTATACTGAAATTATGAACACACTATTATCTGTCAAAAAAAAAGTTATATAAAGAAGAGGAATCAGGTAAATTAACTTTCTAGTGGGGGTAAGAGAGAAAGAGAAAGCAATTACAAATGAAAATGTCAGTATCTTAAAGGGATAGTAAACACCAACAATGTTATTGTTTAAAAATACCATTCCCCAGTTTTGCAAAACCAACACTGTTATAGAATTATACTTTTTACCTCTGTAATTACCTTGTATCTAAGCTTCTGCTGACTGCCTCCTTCTCTCAAATCTTTTGACAGACTTGCATTTCAGGCAATTAATGCTGACTCTTAAATAACTTCATGTGCATGAGCACAGTGTTAGCTATATGAAACACATGAACTAATGCCCTCTAGCTATGAAAAACTGTCAAATGTAGAGGCGGCCTTCAAGGGATTAGAAATTAGCATATTATCCTACCTATGTTTAGCTTTCAACTAAGAATAACAAGATAATAAAGCAAAATTTATGATAAAAGTAAATTAGAAAAATGTTTAAGATTAAATGCCCTATCTGAATCATGAAAGTTTAATTTGGACTTTACTATTCCTTTAATGTTGGCATTTGCCTATAGAGATAATGATGCCTGTTTTTTCCAAAGGCTCAGCTAATTTGAATGGGGCATGTTCTTGAGAATAATGAGTTGTGGTTTTAATGAGCAAGTTTGCTATTTTTAATACAAAAATAAACTTAAAGGATACATTCCCCTTATATTTAATATTTCCCAGCTGGTAAAATAAGTTGTTGGAAACACTTTCTAAAAGAGGACATTTCTGTACTAAGAGGCATGTCACTCTCAGCTTGTGAGATTGTATCCCAAAGTCTGGTATTGACCAAATGTGCACTTTTTCAAATTCTTTGTTTTAATTTTGTTTTTTATTATTTTATATATTTTTTATATGAATTTAGGAATGTTTACAACTCAATTTCCCTTTAAGAAATAAGTTCTAGTAAATAAACATCACATAATATACAAATGTATTTTAAAAAAAGAAAAACACAGAGGGGCCGATTTATGGCAGTGCGAGCGGACATGATACAATGTAGCGTATAATGTCCGCCGTACATTGATAAATGCCGACAGCATACGCTGTCAGCATTTATCATTGCACAAGCAGTTCACCAGAGCTGCTTGTGCAATGCCGCCCCCTGCAGATTGGCCGCTAGCAGAGGGTGTTAATCAGAACAATCATATTCGATCGGGTTGATTGATGTCCGCAGCCTCTTTAGACCGCTGCTTCATAACTGCTGATTCCAGCGAGCCTGAAGGCTTGCGTGGAAGCAAAGGCATCAAGCTTGATAATTTGGCCCCAGAGTTTGAGGCCTTTTTGGTCCGTTATCAAACATTTCTTGCGCTTTTTTATTTATTTCACATTTTGTATTAAAGGGGTTTTAAACACAATTTTTTTGCTTTCATGATTCAGATAGAGCATGCAATTTCAAGCAACTTTCTTACTTTCCCCTATTATCAATTTTTCTTCATTCTCTTGGTATCTTTATTTGAAAAGCAAAGTGTAAGCTTAGGAGCCAGCCCATCTTTGGTTCAGCACCTGGGTAGCACTTGCTGATTGGTGGCTACATTTATATGCACTGTAGGATAAACTTTTTATTGATTTATGTTCCTTGTTTTATTTATTTACTTTAAAAATCAATAAAAACTAAATAAAAAACAAAACACAAAACACAAAAAAGTAATTTTGCACAAAACACTGAGCATTCTGTCGCACACCTTTTAGCAGCAATTATTTTCCATTTTTATTTTCTAGCTCTTGCCTTAGTACGGGCTTTGCCAATATTAGATCACACTTCTAATCTTGGCTGGTGAAAGTAATTAGTGATCTGAGAGTTTGGAAGTTTACTGCTGATCTAAGAGATTATATTTTTAGCATGAATGAATTGTTGGTGTTGGAAGGTTTGAGACACTTCCGCAGTCTGTGTTCAGGTCCAGTGGAGTTCTTCTGACTGGTGACAAGGACAAAGAGTAAGGAGCGGAGCTCGTTGCACCTCAGCAGATATTAATCTTAGGGAATTACTTGGGCTCTGATGTGTGATCACTAGTTTTGTTTTGGGCTCCAGTCAAAAAATGTGTTAAAGCAACATAAACGTCCCTGCTATGCTTTCTTCCAATGAATTAACCTACTAGGTTAGTGTGAAATAGTTTAATGCATTGACACCTCATTTGCTGCAGTTGTTTTTTTAGTAGCCAGAATTCACTTACCACTTGCTTTATTTGGAGGAGCCAGACAAAAGTTATTGGAGGAGATACAGTTATCTATGGTCATTTTGTTAACAGAAGTTCCATTATTTTGCAGTTCCTTGTCTGGTCATTCTTACTAAGGCAAGTTACAGACAGATATGTGGCAGGGTTAGGCTTGTGAAGTCTGCAGTGTGCACTTTCAATTCTCAGAACTGGAAAAAAATAACATTTTCAGACATAACTTATAAAAAAGGGTTAAAATAACTAATATATATATATATATTTATATATTATGCATAACTAAACATTTTATATTACATTTTCAGTGGTTTAATTTCCCTTTAAATAGTTGACAGAACTGCGCTAAACATAAAAGTGGAAGCACTTTTGAGTATGTCCCCATAATAGTGCTTGCAAATAAATAACACACTTTTTTCCACACTTTATTACTCACAGAAATCCTGTAGCCTTGAACACTGCATCACTGACTCCTGAGTGGCTGGTAGTATGCCCAATGCTAGTCAGAATATAATATGGTTGTAATTCACAAGAACACATTTTGTCTGTGCAATTTAAGCAGCAGAAGCAGCTTAAAGTGAATGTAAATTTTGATGCTAAAGTGCCCGGTTTTTAAAACTTCGATTAAAAACAGGGGCACTTTAATTCATCAAACTTTACATTTCACTCCTGTTGTGAAAAAATACTTACCTTTTAATCAGCTCCAGCTTCCTCCGTCGTTGCAAGCCATTTCTGACGTCAGAAATGATGGATAGGTCATCCTCCAATCACGGCTTCCCCCCCCCCCCCGGGGGAATCAGTGTCTGATTCAACTCTGTGATTGGAGGAAGCCAGATTCCTCATTTTAGACCCAGGAAGAGGCTTTGCGACGGGCAGAGGAAGCTGGAGCTGCTGTGAAGATTAAAAGGTAAGTTTTTTCACAACAGGAGTGAAATGTAAATTTTGATGAATTAAAGTGCTCCTGTTTTTAATCAAATTTGTAAAAACCGGGCACTTTAGCATCAAAATTGACATTCACTTTAACAGAAAACTCCATAGTTTAAAAATGAATTGTTAAATCTCTCTTTAAATAATTGTCAGGTGAGCACTTAGCTTAAACGTGGAAGAAGCACTTACCTGTCAGTATGACCCCATGGCAGTGCTTCTAAATAAAGAACATACTGTTTTCTCCAGCACTTTTCATTACTCACAAAAATCATGTAACCTTGAATACCACAGCAGTGACTCCTGATTGGCTGGAAGCATGCACAAAGCTATTCAAAATCGAATAATGTTGGAATTCACAGAAAGACACACCAGAGGCAGCTGCTTTTTCTGTGTTTTCAAACACCAAAAAGTACTTTTGATTTTAGACACTTATCTGTTCATAGTTTTTTTTATTTTAGAAGAAAAATAAAAAAAAAGTTTTTGAAGGAATTTTTATGTCCCTTTAAAATGCCCCAATAAACAGAAACTCACAATATTTGGTTCCATCTCAAGGCTTGTGAGTTTATCCAGAGAATGTCCTGGAAGATTTTTTATCTGTATTATTTGAATTCCCTCAGCTCTTTTTCAGACAGATCATCTTCTCTCATCATACTTATGTGAAATACCTGGAGAGAAGAAAATGTTTTCTTCTCTCCAGATCATTCATCACCAGGGACTGACCATCCTTTTGACAGAGTGCTGCCACCTTATTGGATGTTAAGGACTTTTTTTGTGCATTGTTTTGTGTTGTGCTATATTTAGATATAATGTGCATGTTCATAATATATGTCTTGACTAATCTGGCTATAGGACTTGTAGTTAGGAAGCGCCCCCTATGGGAATATTTTTGTATCTCACATTTCCCTTATTGTCTTATGGGAAATACATTTACTTACGATCATGTGCTTCAGGAACAGCAATGCATTGCGGCCCTCAATGGTAGACAAACGGTTAAACATGATTAGACACGGGCTACAAGATGTCACATGACTGAATGCTCTTTACAGGGTAAAGCCAATATACATTTTTTAAGAGGCCTTAGGATTTTTATTACTGTCTTTTTATATTTAGTGTAATAAAATCTAGACCTTAGCTATTGTAAGAGTTACTGTAATCGAGTGAGAATGACGGAGGTAGTTACCCTTTTATGTGCTCCGTTTTTCCTATTAGGGATTTAAACAAGATTTTGTTTTCATCCCTGTTTAAGCGAGAAAAATATGTACAGCCAAACGCGCTTCAAATTAAAGTGCTATCGTTACATAACCCAACATTCCAGGTGGTCAGACAGGAAATGAAAGGGTTAATGATCTTAAAAAGTAATAATACTTAATAATCAGCTAGATTACAAGTGAAGCGCAACTGATAGCCCAGGGTTAATTATCCTTATTAAAACCTGCACTGAGAATAGAACACAACCTGGTATTACAAGTAAAAATGGTTTACCAGAGAACCTTAAAGGGACATGAAACACAAATTTTTTCTTTCATGATTTAAAAAGAGCAGGCACTTTTAAACAATTACTTCTATTATCTAATTTGCTTTATTCTCTTGATATCCTTTGCTGAAAAGCATATCTAGATAGGCTCATTAGCTGCTGATTGGTGGCTGCACATAGATGCCTCGGGTGATTGGCTCACCCATGTGCATTGCTATTTCTTCAACAAAGGATATCTAAAGAAAGAAGCAAATTAGATAATAGAAGTAAATTGGAATGTTGTTTTAAATTGTATTATCTGTCTGAATCATGAAAGAAAAATTTGAGGTTTAATGTCCCTTTAACCCCTTGATGACCGACGACGTACAGGGTACATCCTACAAAAAACTGTCGTTAACGACGTACCCTGTACGTCGTCAGGGGTTTCAAGCGGTGGAAGCGATCCTGATCGCTTCCAGACACTTTCAAAGTATTGCCGTGATGCCTTCATATTGAGGCATCACTGCAATGCCTTTTTTTGCACACCGATGTGGCCCTCTCTGCATCGGCCAGCGATGGTGCAGACCGTTGGTGGGTGGGAGCAGCTGCAGGGAGGCGGGTGGGCGGCCCATCACTGGACTAGTTCCGGCCGCTGTTCCGGGAAGGGAGACGGGAGCGTGCGAGGGGGGGGCAGGACCAATCTGTGCCTAAAGTGAGAGGGAGGTGGGAAATAATTGTTTGGAATGGGACCTGGGAGGGGGGTAGGATATTGAAGGGGGCAGATACACTACGGAAAAATGTGAAATAAAACCTAAGCTAGCTACAATATAACTAATAGTTATATTGTAGCTAACTTAGGTTTTATTTTTATTTCACAGGTAAGTTTGTATTTATTGTAACTAGGTAGACTAGTTAGTAAATAGTTATTAACTACAGGTGGCCCTTGTTTTTCAACGGTTCAATTTACACCGTTTCAGAATAACAACCTTTTTTTCCAGTCATGTGATTGCCATTGAAAAGCATTGAGAAGCAGTGCATTTATTAAAATAGCCAGTAGGTGGAGGTGTCCGCTTGTGTTGCAGCAAAGCCAAGCAAGCTGAAATTAATCAGTTTGACCAGACCTAAGCTATCGAGCAGATTTCAAAGGAACAAGATCTCCCTGTCTATAAATCAGTCCAGATTGAAATGCATAGAAAGAACTGTTTGCAGAAAAATGCAAGTGAAGTCTGTTGTGTGATTATTGTATTAGGTTTATAATGCTGTTTAGCAAATGTTTTTGTTCATTTAACTTAGTTTAATTATATATTCTGTGTTGTGTGATTATTTTATTAGGTTTATTAATGCTGTTTAGGATTTAAAGTCTTCATTTCAAAGCTTTAAAAATAATGTATTAGGTGTTACTTATGACAATTTTGAGAGGGGCCTGGAACCTATCTCCCTCACTTGCCTTTGACTTACATTATAAACTGGGTTTCAATTTACAACGGTTTCGATTTACAACCATTCCTTCTGGAACCTAACTCCGGCATAAACTGAGGGCTACCTGTATTTACTAACTACCTAGTTAAAATAAATACAAACTTACCTGTGAAATAAAACCTAAGCTGCCTTACACTAGGGATGGGCGAATGTGTTTATATCCGAATTTAAATGTTAGAACAAATGTTATTGTAGAAATTCGATTTACATAATAGAATGTTGATAAGAACGAATATTCTTAAAAATTCGATTTTCAAATGTTATTTACAGTTTTCGAATGTCACATTCGAATTCGAATGTTACATTCGAATATCACATTCGAATTCGAATATTACATTTATAAAACACAATTATAGACTAGAAACACTATTTTGAATGTCACATTCGAATCGAATGTCACATTCGAATCGAATGTCACATTCGAATTTGAATATTACATTTATAAAACACAGTATTAGACTAGAAATACTATTTCGAATTTGAATGTCACATTCGAATCGAATATCACATTCGAATCAAATATCACATTTTAAACACAGTATTAGACTAGAAATACTATTTCAAATTCGAATGTGACATTCGAATTCGAATGTAGCATTCAAATTCGAATATTACATTCATTAAACACAGTTGTAGACTAGAAATACTATTTCAAATTTGAATGTCACATTTGAATTCGAAAGTCACATTCGAATTCGAATATTATATTTCGAAATAAATTGAATGAATACATAGCTAAACATTCTATTATTCAAACAAATATTTTTGAATTTTATTGAAAAATTCAAAAACGAAAATTAGAAAATAGAATGTTAGAATGTTATATAAACATTCAAAATTTGATTCGAACGAACGAATGTATCAAAATTCGTTTTAAATTTTGAATTTTTAGAAACATTCGCCCATCCCTACCTTACACTAAAACCTAACATTACAAAAAATAAAAAACTACCATTACAAAAAATAAAAAATACTAAAATTACAACAACAAAAAAAACCTACCATTACAGAAAATAGCAAACAAAATTATCCAAAACAATAAAAATTATTCCTATTCTAATACCCTGTTTAAAAAAAAAAAAAAAAAACACCCACAAATAAAAAAGCCTAATCTATAATAAACTACCAAGGGCCCTTAAAAAGGGCCTTTTGTAGGGCATTGTCCTAAAGATAACAGCTATTTTCCTACTAAAGAAAAACAAACACCCCCTAACAATATAAAACCCCCCACCCCCCAAACCCACAAAATAAAAGAGTAAAACATAATCTACCCATTGCCCTGAAAAGGGCATTTGTATGGGCATTGCCCTTAAAAGGGCATTCAGCTCTTTTGCTTCCCGTTAAAAATAAAAAATGGCTATTCTAAAAAGAAAACCCCACCCCAAAATAAAAAAAAAAAACATTACACAAAATAACAAACAAATTATCCAAAACTATCCAAAACTATCTAAAAAAACCTAATCTACCCATTGCCCTGAAAAGGGCATTTGTATGGGCTTTAGCTCTTTTGCATTGCCCTGAAAAGGGCATTTAGCTCTTTTACGAAAAGCCCAAACCCTAAACTAAAAAAACCCCACCCAAAAAAAGTAAAAAAAAAATCCTAACACTAACCCCCAAAGATCCACTTACAGTTTCTGAAGTCCTGCTTGAAGGATCTTCATCCCGGCGGCTCCATCTTCATCCAGGCGGCTCCATCTTCATCTAGGCAGCAGGCAGCTCCATCTTCATCCAGGCAGCTCCATCTTCATCCAGGCAGCTCCATCTTCATCCAGGCGGCACCTTCTATCTTCATCCCTGCGGCGTATTCTATCTTCATCCTGGCGGAGCAGAGCGGCTCCATCCTGAAAACATCCGGCACAGAGTAAGTAGCCTCTTCATACGGTCGCCACCATACATTGAATCTTCAATGCAAGGGAGCCTTTTAAATATGGTGTCCCTTGCATTCCTATTTGTTGATTTGATTTTGGAAATTTCAGTAGCTCTCATCCTATTGGCTGATTTGAATTTCCAAAATCAAATCAGCCAATAGGAATGCAAGGGACGCCATTTTGAATTGCGTATCTTGCATTAAGGATTCAGTGTATGGCAGCGATGTATGAAGAGGATGCTCCATGCCGGAAGTCTTCAGGATGGAGCTGCTTCACGCCGCCGGGATGAAGATAAAAGATGCTGTCCGGATGAAGATGGAGCTGCCAGGAGGAAGATCCTTCAAGCGGGATTTCAGAAACTGTAAGTGGATCTTCGGGAGGTTAGTGTTAGGATTTTTTAAACTTTATTGGGTGTTTTTTTTTTTTTTAGTTTAGTGTTTGGGCTTTTCGTTTTCATTTCAGGGCAATGCAAAAGAGCTAAATGCCCTTTTAAGGGCAATGCCCATACAAATGCTCTTTTCAGGGCAATGGGTAGATTAGGTTTTTGTTAGAGATAGGTTTTTTTATTTTGGGGGGTTGGTTGGGTGGCGGGTTTTTCTGATGGGGGGGTCTTCGTATTTTTTTTACAGGTAAAAGAGCTGTTTAACTTAGGGCAAGGCCCTTTTAAGGGCTATTGGTAGTGTATTGTAGGCTAGGGTTTTTTTTTTGGGTGGGCTTTTTTATTTTTATAGGGCTATTAGATTAGGTGTAATTCTTTTTTATTTTTGATCATTTCGTTTGTTATTTAGAGTTTGTTATTTTTTGTAATTTAATCTTTTTTATTTTTTGTAATGAGATAGTTTGTAATTTTTATAGTAGTGTTAAAATTTATTTAATGTGTATTTTAGTTTTCTTTAATTGGTAAATAGTTTAATTTTAGTTTAATAGTTATATTAGTTTTATTGTTAGTTTAAACTTAGTTTTTAAAAAAAAAAAATTTTTAAATATGATTTTTTTTATTGAGACAAAAACAAAGTAATAGAAATAAATAGACCATTATGAACGTTACAACATATTAGGTACATTAACGGACAAGATATACAGAGTAGGAGGTAAATTAGTAGCCTGGAGATGAGTGGTCATAAATTGAATGCTTTGGTCTGTAGGATACTTTGTTAAAAAGACTATGGCCTAGATTTAGAGTTCGGCGGTAGCCGTCAAAACCAGCGTTAGAGGCTCCTAACGCTGGTTTTGGGCGCCCGCTGGTATTTGGAGTCAGTGATTAAAGGGTCTAACGCTCACTTTTCAGCCGCGACTTTTCCATACCGCAGATCCCCCTACGCCATTTGCGTAGCCTATCTTTTCAATGGGATCTTTCTAACGCTGGTATTTAGAGTCGTTTCTGCAGTGAGCGTTAGAGCTCTAACGACAAGATTCCAGCCGCCTGAAAATAGCAGGAGTTAAGAGCTTTCTGGCTAACGCCGGTTTATAAAGCTCTTAACTACTGTACCCTAAAGTACACTAACACCCATAAACTACCTATGTACCCCTAAACCGAGGTCCCCCCACATCGCCGCCACTCGATTAAAATTTTTAACCCCTAATCTGCCGACCGCCACCTACGTTATACTTATGTACCCCTAATCTGCTGCCCCTAACACCGCCGACCCCTGTATTATATCTATTAACCCCTAACTTGCCCCCCACAACGTCGCCGCAAGCTACTTAAAATAATTAACCCCTAATCTTCCGACCGCAAATCGCCGCCACCTACGTTATCCCTATGTACCCCTAATCTGCTACCCCTAACATCGCCGACCCCTATGTTATATTTATTAACCCCTAATCTGCCCCCCACAACGTCGCCGACACCTACCTACACTTATTAACCCCTAATCTGCCGAGCGGACCTGAGCGCTACTATAATAAAGTTATTAACCCCTAATCCGCCTCACTAACCCTATCATAAATAGTATTAACCCCTAATCTGCCCTCCCTAACATCGCCGACACCTACCTTCAATTATTAACCCCTAATCTGCCGACCGGAGCTCACCGCTATTCTAATAAATGTATTAACCCCTAAAGCTAAGTCTAACCCTAACACCCCCCTAAGTTAAATATAATTTTTATCTAACGAAATAAATTAACTCTTATTAAATAAATAATTCCTATTTAAAGCTAAATACTTACCTGTAAAATACATCCTAATATAGCTACAATATAAATTATAATTATATTATAGCTATTTTAGGATTAATATTTATTTTACAGGCAACTTTGTAATTATTTTAACCAGGTACAATAGCTATTAAATAGTTAAGAACTATTTAATAGTTACCTAGTTAAAATAATTACAAATTTACCTGTAAAATAAATCCTAACCTAAGATATAATTAAACCTAACACTACCCTATCAATAAAATAATTAAATAAACTACCTACAATTACCTACAATTAACCTAACACTACACTATCAATAAATTAATTAAACACAATTGCTACAAATAAATAACATTAAATAAACTATCTAAAGTACAAAAAATAAAAAAGAACTAAGTTACAGAAAATAATAAAATATTTACAAACATAAGAAAAATATTACAACAATTTTAAACTAATTACACCTACTCTAAGCCCCCTAATAAAATAACAAAGCCCCCCAAAATAAAAAAATCCCTACCCTATTCTAAAATACAAATATTACAAGCTCTTTTACCTTACCAGCCCTGAACAGGGCCCTTTGCGGGGCATGCCCCAAGAATTTCAGCTCTTTTGCCTGTAAAAAAAAACATACTATACCCCCCCCCCCAACATTACAACCCACCACCCACATACCCCTAATCTAACCCAAACCCCCCTTAAATAAACCTAACACTACCCCCCTGATGATCTTCCTACCTTGTCTTCACCATGCCAGGTTCACCGATCCGTCCTGGCTCCAAGATCTTCATCCAACCCAAGCGGGGGCTAGACATCCACTGAAGAAGTCCAGAAGAGGGTCCAAAGTCTTCCTCCTATCCGGCAAGAAGAGGACATCCGGACCGGCAAACATCTTCTCCAAGCGGCATCTTCTATCTTCTTCCATCCGATGACGACCGGCTCCATCTTGAAGACCTCCAGCGCGGATCCATCCTCTTCTTCCGACGACTAGACGACGAATGACGGTTCCTTTAAGGGACGTCATCCAAGATGGCGTCCCTCGAATTCCGATTGGCTGATAGGATTCTATCAGCCAATCGGAATTAAGGTAGGAATTTTCTGATTGGCTAATGGAATCAGCCAATCAGAATATAGTTCAATCCGATTGGCTGATCCAATCAGCCAATCAGATTGAGCTCGCATTCTATTGGCTGTTCCGATCAGCCAATAGAATGCGAGCTCAATCTGATTGGCTGATTGGATCAGCCAATCGGATTGAACTATATTCTGATTGGCTGATTCCATCAGCCAATCAGAAAATTCCTACCTTAATTCCGATTGGCTGATAGAATCCTATCAGCCAATCGGAATTCGAGGGACGCCATCTTGGATGACGTCCCTTAAAGGAACCGTCATTCGTCGTCTAGTCGTCGGAAGAAGAGGATGGATCCGCGCTGGAGGTCTTCAAGATGGAGCCGGTCGTCATCGGATGGAAGAAGATAGAAGATGCCGCTTGGAGAAGATGTTTGCCGGTCCGGATGTCCTCTTCTTGCCGGATAGGAGGAAGACTTTGGACCCTCTTCTGGACTTCTTCAGTGGATGTCTAGCCCCCGCTTGGGTTGGATGAAGATCTTGGAGCCAGGACGGATCGGTGAACCTGGCATGGTGAAGACAAGGTAGGAAGATCATCAGGGGGGTAGTGTTAGGTTTATTTAAGGGGGGTTTGGGTTAGATTAGGGGTATGTGGGTGGTGGGTTGTAATGTTGGGGGGGGGGTATAGTATGTTTTTTTTTACAGGCAAAAGAGCTGAAATTCTTGGGGCATGCCCCGCAAAGGGCCCTGTTCAGGGCTGGTAAGGTAAAAGAGCTTGTAATATTTGTATTTTAGAATAGGGTAGGGAATTTTTTATTTTGGGGGGCTTTGTTATTTTATTAGGGGGCTTAGAGTAGGTGTAATTAGTTTAAAATTGTTGTAATATTTTTCTTATGTTTGTAAATATTTTATTATTTTCTGTAACTTAGTTCTTTTTTATTTTTTGTACTTTAGATAGTTTATTTAATGTTATTTATTTGTAGCAATTGTGTTTAATTAATTTATTGATAGTGTAGTGTTAGGTTAATTGTAGGTAATTGTAGGTAGTTTATTTAATTATTTTATTGATAGGGTAGTGTTAGGTTTAATTATATCTTAGGTTAGGATTTATTTTACAGGTAAATTTGTAATTATTTTAACTAGGTAACTATTAAATAGTTCTTAACTATTTAATAGCTATTGTACCTGGTTAAAATAATTACAAAGTTGCCTGTAAAATAAATATTAATCCTAAAATAGCTATAATATAATTATAATTTATATTGTAGCTATATTAGGATTTATTTTACAGGTAAGTATTTAGCTTTAAATAGGAATTATTTATTTAATAAGAGTTAATTTATTTCGTTAGATAAAAATTATATTTAACTTAGGGGGGTGTTAGTGTTAGGGTTAGACTTAGCTTTAGGGGTTAATACATTTATTAGAATAGCGGTGAGCTCCGGTCGGCAGATTAGGGGTTAATAATTGAAGGTAGGTGTCGGCGATGTTAGGGAGGGCAGATTAGGGGTTAATACTATTTATGATAGGGTTAGTGAGGCGGATTAGGGGTTAATAACTTTATTATAGTAGCGCTCAGGTCCGCTCGGCAGATTAGGGGTTAATAAGTGTAGGTAGGTGTCGGCGACGTTGTGGGGGGCAGATTAGGGGTTAATAAATATAACATAGGGGTCGGCGATGTTAGGGCAGCAGATTAGGGGTACATAGGGATAACGTAGGTGGCGGCGGTTTACGGAGCGGCAGATTAGGGGTTAAAAGTGTAATGCAGGGGTCAGCGATAGCGGGGGCGGCAGATTAGGGGTTAATAAGTGTAAGGTTAGGGGTGTTTAGACTCGGGGTACATGTTAGGGTGTTAGGTGCAGACTTAGGAGGTGTTTCCCCATAGGAAACAATGGGGCTGCGTTAGGAGCTGAACGCTGCTTTTTTGCAGGTGTTAGGTTTTTTTTCAGCTCAAACAGCCCCATTGTTTCCTATGGGAGAATCGTGCACGAGCACGTTTTTGATGCCGGCCGCGTCCGTAAGCAACTCTGGTATCGAGAGTTGCATTTGCGGTAAAAATGCTCTACGCTCCTTTTTTGGAGCCTAACGCAGCATTTGTTTGAACTCTCGATACCAGAGTTAAATTTATGGTGCGGCCAGAAAAAAACCCGCGGAGCGTTAACAGCCCTTTTACCGCCGAACTCTAAATCTAGGCCTATATATTTTGAGTCAAATGAAAATTATGAAGTATATACATGCGGGCAGTTGTGCTAAACTAGCTGAATTGAAGTCTCACGGCTAGATTTAGAGTTTTGCTGGTAACAACCCGCGTATCTAACGCTGGCTTTTTTTTCCCCGCACCTTTTAAATACCGCTGGTATTTAGAGTTCACAGAAGGGCGGCGTTAGGCTCCAAAAAGGGAGCGTATAGCATAATTTACCGCCACTGCAACTCTCAATACCAGCGGTGCTTACGGACGCGGCCAGCTTCAAAAACGTGCTCGTGCACGATTCCCCCATAGAAAACAATGGGGCATTTTGAGCTGAAAAAAAACCTAACACCTGCAAAAAAGCAGCGTTCAGCTCCTAACGCAGCCCCAGTGTTTCCTATGGGGAAACACTTCCTAAGTCTGCACCTAACACCCTAACATGAACCCCGAGTCTAAACACACCTAACCTTACACTTATTAACCCCTAATCTGCCGCCCCCACTATCGCTGACCCCTGCATATTTTTTTTAACCCCTAATCTGCCGCTCAGTACACCGCCGCAACCTACGTTATCCCTATGTACCCCTAATCTGCTGCCCCTAACACCGCCGACCCCTATATTATATTTATTAACCCCTAATCTGCCGCCCCCAACGTCGTCTCCACCTACCTACACTTATTAACCCCTAATCTGCCGACTGGAACTCACCGCTACTATAATAAAGTTATTAACCCCTAATCCGCCTCACTCCCGCCTCAATAACCCTATAATAAATAGTATTAACCCCTAATCTGCCCTCCCTAACATCACCGACACCTAACTTCAAGTATTAACCCCTAATCTGCCAACCGGACCTCGCCGCTACTATAATAAAGTTATTAACCCCTAAAGCTAAGTCTAACCTTAACACTAACACCCCCCTAAATTAAATATAATTTAAATCTAACGAAATAAATTAACTCTTATTAAATAAATTATTCCTATTTAAAGCTAAATACTTACCTGTAAAATAAACCCTAATATAGCTACAATATAACGAATAATTATATTGTAGCTATTTTAGGATTTATTTTTATTTTACAGGCAACTTTCAATTTATTTTAACTAGGTACAATAGCTATTAAATAGTTATTAACTATTTAATAGCTACCTAGCTAAAATAAAGAGAAATTTACCTGTAAAATAAAAACTAACCTAAGTTACAATTACACCTAACACTACACTATACTTAAATAAATTATTCCCATTTAAAACTAAATACTTACCTGTAAAATAAACCCTAAGATAGCTACAATGTAATTAATAATTACATTGTAGCTATTTTAGGATTTATATTTATTTTACAGGTAACTTTGTATTTATTTTAGCTAGTTAGAATAGTTATTAACTATTTAATAACTGCCTAGCTAAAAGAAATACAAAATTACCTGTAAAATAAATCCTAAATTACAATTAAACCTAACACTACACTATCATTAAATTAATTAAATAAATTAACTACAAATAACTACAATTAAATACAATTACATAAACTAACTAAAGTACAAAAAATAAAAAAGCTAAGTTACAAACATTTTAAAAATATTACAACAATTTTAAGCTAATTACACCTAATCTAACCCCCCTAATAAAATAACAAAGCCCCCCCCAAAATAAAAAAATGTCCTACCCTATTCTAAATTAAAAAAGTTCAAAGCTCTTTTACCTTACCAGCCCTTAAAAGGGCCTTTTGCGGGGCATGCCCCAAAGAAAACTGCTCTTTTGCCTGTAAAAGAAAAATACAACCCCCCTAACATTAAAACCCACCACCCACATACCCCTAATCTAACCCAAACCCCCCTTAAATAAACCTAACACTACCCCCCTGAAGATTATCCTACCTTGAGTTGTCTTCAGCCAGCCGACCCACCAATGGAAC
Source organism: Bombina bombina (assembly GCF_027579735.1). Classification (NCBI taxonomy): domain Eukaryota; kingdom Metazoa; phylum Chordata; class Amphibia; order Anura; family Bombinatoridae; genus Bombina; species Bombina bombina. The sequence goes on along the minus strand of NC_069508.1, from coordinate 188,594,115 downwards.
CGAAGAGGAGATCCGGAGCGCCAGAAGTGATCCTCCAAGGGGCGCTGAAGAAGTCTTCCATCCGATGAAGTGATCCTCCAGGCGGCGCTGAAGAAGTCTTCCATCCAGGCGATGTCATCTTCCAAGCGGCGCTGAAGAAGTCTTCCATCCGGGCGATGTCATCTTCCAAGCGGGGTCTTCAATCTTCGTCTTCAGGATCCATCTTCATTCCGCCAACGCGGAACATCCTTCTTCCCCGACGGACTACCGACAAATGAAGGCTCCTTTAAGGGACGTCATCCAAGATGGCATCCCTCGAATTCCGATTAGCTGATAGGATTCTATCAGCCAATCGGAATTAAGGTAGGAAAAATCTGATTGGCTGATGGAATCAGCCAATCAGATTCAAGTTCAATCCGATTGGCTGATCCAATCAGCCAATCAGATTGAGCTCGCATTCTATTGGCTGTTCCGATCAAAATGCAGATGTTTTATATGTTATTTTTTCTCTTACATTTGCAATTTGATCCTGTCTCAGAAACCACTGTTGGATTCCTGCTGCCTGATAACAGTTCTACAAAAGCTAAGTGTATCTGTTGTAAATTTGTGGAGATTATATCTCTAGCTGTGGTATGTAATAGTTGTCATGATAAGCTTTTACATGCAGAGACTGTATCCATCAGTAATAGTACAATGCCTGATTTTCCTTCAACATTTAATGTACATTATATCCCTGTGAATATAAAAGATTTTATTGCTGATGCGATTCAGAAGGCTTTGTCTGCTATCCCGCCTTCTAATAAACGTAAAAGATCTTTTAAAACTTCTCATAAAGTTGATTATATTTTAAAACTTCTCATAAAGTTGATGAAATTTCAAACTTTGCCTCCTGTGGAGGTGGTGAAGTAAGTTTGTGCTAGATTTCTACGTTGATATGCGCTTCTCAGCATTTTGAAGCTTGATTCCTCTCAGAGTACAGTGAATGTCAGAGGGATGTGAAGGGAGTATCACCTATTGAATGCAATGGTTTTGCTCACGGGAAACTGAATTATCCTCATCTGATGAGGATCTATCTGATTCAGAAGATCCTTCCTCGGATATTGACACTGACAAATCTACTTTTTTTTTAAAATGGAGTATATTTGTTCCTTGTAAAAAGAGGTGTTGATTACATTGGATATTGAGGAAACTAGTCTTCTTAATTCTAAAACTAGTAAACGTTTAAATTCTGTTTATAAATCTCCTGTGTTTACTCCAGAGGTTTTTCCAGTTCCTGATGCTATTTCTGATATGATTTCTAAGGAATGGAATAGGTCTGGTACTTCTTTTATCCCTTCTTCAAGGTTTAAAAAATTGTATCCTTTGCCAGCAGTTAGTTTGGAGTTTTGGGAAAATATCCCCAAAGTTGATGGGGCTATTTCTACTCTAGCCAAACGTACTACTATTCCTATGGAAGGTAGTACTTCCTTTAAGGACCCTTTAGATAGGAAACTTGAATCTTATCTAAGGAAAGCTTATTTATATTCTGGCTATCTTCTTAGGCCTGCCATTTCTATGGCTGATGTTGCAGCTGCATCAACTTTTTGGTTGGAAAGTTTAGCGCAACAGGAAATGGATCCTGATTTGTCTAGCTTTGTTCGCTTGCTTCAACATGCTAATCATTTTATCTGTGATGCCATTTTTTATATCATCAAAATTGATGTTAAATCTATGTCTTTAGCTATTTTAGCTAGAAGAGCTTTGTGGATCAAATATTGGAATGCTGACATGGTATCTAAGTCTAGATTACTATCTCTTTCTTTCCAAGGTAATAATTTATTTGGTTCTCAGTTGTATTCAATTATTTCAACTGTCACTGGGGGGAAGGGAGTTTTTTGCCTCAGGATAAAAGACCTAAGGGTAAATCTAAAGCTTCTAACCGTTTTCGTTCCTTTCGACAAAATAAGGAACAGAAACCTAATCCTTCCCCCAAATAATCTGGTTCCAATTGGAAACCTTCTTCAAGTTGGAGTAAATCCAAACCATTTAAGAAACCAAAGCAAGCCCACAAGTCTGCATGAAGGTGCAGCCCTCATTCCAGCTCAGCTGGTAGAGGGCAGATTAAGATTCTTCCAAAACATTTAGGCAGATTCTGTCCACAATCAATGGATTCAGAGTATTGTCTCTCAAGGGTACCGAATAGGATTCAGAGTAAGACCTCCTGTGAGAAGATTTTTTTCTCTCACGCATCCCAGCAAATCCAGTAAAGGCTCAGGCTTTTCTGAAATTTGTTTCAGACCTGGAGCTTTCAGAGGTAATCATGCCAGTTTTGTTTCAGGAACAGGTTCTGGGGTTTTATTCAAATCTATTCATTGTCCCAAAGAAAGAAAATTCATTCAGGCCAGTTCTGGATCTGAAAATTTTGAATCGTTTTGTAAGAGTGCTAACTTTCAAAATGGTGACTATAAGGACTATTCTGCCTTTTGTTCAGTAAGGGCATTATATGTCCACAATAGACTTACAGGATGCATATCTTCATATTCCGATTCATCCAGACCACTATCAGTTTCTGAGATTCTCTTTTCTAGACAAACATTACCAATTTGTCGCTCTTCCATTTGGCCTAGCGACAGCTCCAAGAATCTTTTCAAAGGTTCTCGGTGCTCTACTCTCTGTAATCAGAGAACGGGGTATTGCAGTGTTTCCTTATTTGGACGATATCTTGATACTAGCGCAGTCTTTACACTCTGCAGAATTCTGTCTTCATAGACATGGTTGGAGGATCAATTTATCAAAAAGTTCCTTGATTCCTCAGAGAAGGGTCACCTTTTTAGGTTTCCAGATAGATTCAGTGTCCATGACTCTGTCTCTAACAGACACGAGACGATTAAAATTGGTTTCAGCTTGTCGGAACCTTCAGTCTCAATCATTCCCTTCAGTAGCTATGTGCATGGAAGTTTTAGGTCTCATGACCACAGCATCGGACGCGATCCCCTTTGCGCGTTTTCATATGAGACCTCTTAAGCTTTGTATGCTGAATCAATGGTGCAGGTATTATACAAAGATATCACAATTAATATCCTTAAATCCCAATGTTCGACTCTCTCTGACTTGGTGGTTAGATAAGATCACCATCGTATAGTTCAAGGGGCCTCTTTTGTTCATCCAACCTGGACTGTGATCACAACAGATGCAAGTCTTTCAGGTTGGGGAGCTGTCTGGGGATCTCTGACAGCACAAGGGGTTTGGAAATTTCAAGAGGCGAGGTTACCAATCAATATTTTAGAACTATTTTCAGGGCTCTTCAGGTTTGGCCTCTGTTGAGGAGAGAACAGTTCATTTGTTTTCAGACAGACAATATCACAACTATGGCATATGTCAATCATTAGGGTGGAACTCACAGTCCCCAAAATATTAAAGAAGTATCTTGGATACTTGCTTGGGCGGAATCCAGCTCCTGTCTAATTTCTGCGGTTCATATCCCAGGTGTAGACAATTGGAAAGCGTATTATCTCAGCCGTCAGACTTTACATCCGGGGGAGTGGTCGCTCAATCCAGATGTGTTTTCTCAGATTGTTCAGATGTGGGGTCTTCCAGAAATAGATCTGATGGCTTCCCATCTAAACAAGAAACTTCCCAGGTACCTGTCCATGTCCAGGGATCCTCAGGCGGAGGTGGTGGTTGCGTTAGCAGTTCCTTGGTGTTACCAACCTGCTTATATTTTCCCGCCTCTAGTTCTTCCAAGAGCGATCTCCAAGATCATCATGGAACAATCGTTTGTGTTGCTGGTAGCTGCAGCATGGCCTCACAGGTTTTGGTATGCGGATCTTGTTCGGGTGTCCAGTTGCCAACCTTGGCCACTTCCTTTAAGACCAGACCTTCTGTCTCAAGGTCCATTTTTCCATCAGGATCTCAAATCATTAAATTTGAAGGTATGGAAATTGAACGCCTAGTGCTTAGTCATAGAGGTTTCTCTGACTCAGTGATTAATACTATGTTACAGACTCGTAAATCTGTTTCTAGGAAGATTTATTATCGAGTTTGGAAGACGTATTTCATGGTGTTCTTCTCATAAATTTTCCTGGCATTCTTTTAGAATTCCTAGAATTTTACAGTTTCTTCAGGATGGTTTGGATAAAGGTTTGTCTGCAAGTTCCTTGAAGGGACACATCTCTGTTCTTTCTGTTTTATTTCACAGAAAGATTGCTAAGCTTCCTGATATTCATTGTTTTGTACAGGCTTTGGTCCGTATCAAACCTGTCATTAAATCAATTTCTCCTCCTTGGAGTCTTAATTTGGTTTTGAAGGCTTTACAGGCTCCTCCGTTTGAGCCTTTGCATTCTTTGGACATTAAAGGGCCATAATACCCAAATGTTTAAACACTTGAAAGTGATGCAGCATAGCTGTAAAACGCTGACTAGAAAATATCACCTGAACATCTCTATGTAAAAAAGAAAGATATTTTACCTCAAAAGTTCCTCAGTAGCCACATCCCATTGTAAAGGACTTCTAATCAGCAAATCAGTATGTCTGTCCCGGGACAGCGGAAGGGGCGAGCTTACGTGCACTCTCATCTTTTTTCCCTATTCAGTTTAAAGGAAGTTTGCTATGAAATCTCATGAGAGTTAAGTGAAATCTCATGAGATCACAGTAAAAGAGTTCATGACCTCAGCACTGCTACCTAAGGTTGTGAATTCTAACAACATTAATAGAGAAATTGTTGTCCCTTCCTTGTGTCCTAATCCTAAGAATTCTTTGGAGAGATCCTTACATTCTTTGGATGTTGTAAGAGCTTTGAAATATTATGTTGAAGCTACTAAAGATTTCAGGAAATCTAGTCTATTTGTTATCTTTTCTGGTTCTAGGAAAGGTCAAAAGGCTTCGGCCATTTTCTTGGCATCTTGGTTAAAGCTTTTGATTCATCAGGCTTATTTGGGGTCGGGTCAGGCCCCGCCTCAGAGAATTACAGCTCATTCTGCTAGATGAGTCTCCACTTCGTGGGCTTTTAAGAATGAAGCTTCAGTTGATCAGATTTGCAAAAGCAGCAACTTGGTCTTCTTTGCATAAATTTACTAAATTCTACCCTTTTGATGTATTCGCTTCTTCGGAAGCAGTTTTTGGTAGTAGAAAAGTTTTTCAGGCAGCTGTTTCAGTTTGATTCCTCTGCTTATGTTTAAGTTTTTTCTTTTCATTTATGAGAATAAACTTATATTTTGGGTTGTGGGTTAATTTTTTCAGCGGAAAATGGCTGTTATTATTTTTATCCCTCCCTAGTGACTCTTGCTTAGAGTTCCACATCTTGGGTATTACTATCCCATACGTCACTAACTCATGGACTCTTGCCAATTACATAAAAGAAAACATAATTTATCTAAGAACTTACCTGATAAATTCATTTCTTTCATATTGGTAAGAGTCCATGAGACCCACCCTTTTTGTGGTGGTTATGATTTTTTGTACAAAGCACAATTATTTCCAAATTCCTTTTTTGATGCTTTTTACTCCTTTCTTTATCACCCTACTTCTTGGCTATTTGTTAAACTGAATTGTGGGTGTGGTGAGGGGTGTATTTATAGGCATTTTGAGGTTTGGGAAACTTTGCCCCTCCTGGTAGGATTGTATATCCCATACTTCACTAGCTCATGGACTTTTGCCAATACGAAAGAAATGAATTTATTAGGTAAGTTCTTACATAAATTATGTCATCCAAGCACTTGCGCCCCCCCCCCCGGCATGAAGGGGCTAAATGTAATGGAGTTATTATTTTTTTTATATAAGTATCCTGTAATTTAATATTGGAAGTTGTGTTTTTTCCATTGCCACAAAGAAGCTAGAGTATATAACTCAGGATTGAGAAAACGCCTGGCCCTGCAACATGCTACAGAGTATTTGCTTGAACACAGGAACTTGTTTTAAGTGTCTCTTAATTGGCCCCAATATAGGAGATGAAATAAATGAACTCAAGAGACTGTTTAAGGAATATGAAGTGCAGAATAATGTAACTAATGATAATAAAATTATAGTTTTATATGATTTTAATCTATTTTGTATGCAGATGTTTTTTAATCAAGCACATAAAGCTAAAATACATTATACATATGCATACAAATGACCCCTAGCCCTGCAGAAGAAAACAAATTAAAATTATCTGCTATCATTTGAAAATCCTGGTCAACATTAAAAGGGTATTTGAGAATGTTGTGTTCTTTTTGCAATTATATTGTCCTTTTTCGTCTTACAATTTTCTTTCCTGTTTAAGAATGAACAGTGAAAAATACGACCTGACATCTTAGAAAAAATGGCTGCCCAATTAACATGGCGTTTATGCTGGCAGCTTGGCTGTTGCTTAGCAACTTTGATTTGCATATCACGTTCTTCAGATTCCGTTTGTGAGAGAGCCGTGGAGTGCAACATTAAGATTGAAAACTTTAATTTCATATGTTTGGTTTCATGTTTTCAGGAGGCAGTGAGGAGGGGAGTATTATGAACTTGAAATCTGGTTCAGTAACCACAAATCCAATTGACTTCCAGGATGAATTCCCCTTTCAAAAACCACAAACTGAGAATACCAGAATTTCTGATTGAACGAGCTGAACACATTAACAGCCACAAATGTAATTTGTTACCCCCAACAAGCATGAGTTCCAACCATAGCAGGGAACTTTAAACGTGCATCACATGTAGAAATGAAGAGAAGAAATCAGTTGACAGTACTTTGCATCCTGCTGTGCTGCGCAGCTGTAAATTGTTACGGAACCTCCCTTATAGTTCTTTTTGCCATTACAGCCCTACAGAAAAAGCTTTTAAGAAGCACATTATTGTAATTTCAGTCAAGCCACGTAAAAACGTAATGGGTAGCTATCCTTTTTTCACTTGTCAAACTTGTGCACTGCTCACATTTCCCACTACTTAGCGGTGTTCAGCGGTGGCGGCTCTTGCTTAACATAATTGAAATTTGTGTAATACAGTAGAGAGCAATTCTGTGTAATAAGTACAAATTGGATCTCGCTGCAACCACATTTATTTTGTATTTATTACAGTATTGTAATCTCTGCATTAATTTATAATTGGTGTGTGTGTATAAACTTCATATCTTATTGCTGGCTTCTCAACATTTTATAGATACATTTAGTTGTCTTAGTTTGGATTTTGTTATCAATGAGACAAAAACCAGCCATGAAAAATGTTGTATTGCATAAGGGTGTTTTATTGTTGCAGTAGTGCTTGAATGGATATTTGTGGTTAAGGGGCATGAAACCTTAACATTTTGTTTCATGATTCATATAGATGTATAATATTGTTAAAAGCATACAATATGGGGCTCTTTAGTCCAGACACATGTGCACTGCCTACCTAGGTATACTCTTCAACAAAGGATACAAGGAGAAAAAATTTGATGTTAGAAGTAAATCTTAAACTTTTTTTGCAATTTGTACACTCTGAAAAACTGTGGGTTTTATGTCCCTTTAAAGTCAGCTTCATACTGACAATGCACTACTAGCCCATAGCTGAGCTAAGGTGCTGAGCCAATCAGGGGCGGCATATGAGTATAGCCCCCTATGGCCTTGCTCAACTTAGGATCAGCACTGTGTTGCAAAACCAGAGATTATTTTAACCATGGTTTTTTTTACCCCTTTTTGTGGGTTAAGAGCATAGGTTTAGACAAGCAATAGCACTTTATAGCATTTTCTTTTTTTTTTTTTTTTTTTTTTATTGTTTATTTATAAACCAACAAAATATCCATACATTATCTGTAGCAGAAAAGAATTGTGTTACATGCACAAATTAATCTTACCACGCAGGGTAATTTGAAACAAGACTTAACAAATACTAAATCAAGTAGCACGAAAAAAAGAGAAAAATAAAATAAAAATGAACATATATACCTATTTGTATCAGCTTAATTATCTGGGTATATGATTATACTTTGCCTAGCAATTTTCTCCTTTTCTCTCTCCTCCCTTCTCTTATTTCCACTTTTACATTGACATTAGATTGATGTTGGTGTATTTTTATTCTTGTGTTTAACAGCCCCCCCAAATCAAACTAATTAAAACAAGACAAAAAAAAAAAAAAAAAAAGGGGAAGAAGAAAGAATCCCTCCACTTCTCCTGCCCCCATCCTCATTCCACATTTCAGAGTATGTTGTGATTTGCCACATTCTAGGGTGGCAAGTTTACGCCCATTCAGGTGGTAAGCTACCTAACTGCACCAAGATGTCAAAAAAAGTTGTTTTCTTTATACCAGAGATTAATTGATCTTGGATTAGGGGGGGATAGGATTTTATTATACCCAACCATTTTTGAAGATATTTCTCCAAATTCCCTTCTATAAATAAATCACTATTTTCTATATTGTTCTATAATAATTGTATTGGCCACCACCGATTTATATTTTTGAAAAGATATAAATCTATTAGATTTCCAATTTAATAAAATTGTATTACGAACAGCCAATATAATTGTGTTAATTGTCTTGTAATACTTATTTTCCGAAGGTTTACATAGGAAGAAAACCTCTAATGGACCTATCTTATATGGGACTTCTAAACTGAGAGATAACCAGAAATTTATCTTATTCCAAAACTGATAAATTATCGGGCAATTCCAGAAGCAGTGCATAATATCTGCATTCAAATTACCACACTTCAAACAAACATTGTTATTAAGAGGATACCATTTTTTAAGATGTGCAGGGGTAACGTATATCAAATTAAGAAGTTTGCAGTGTGATTCTCTCCAGGATATTATACTAGTAGTTTTCTCTATTCTTTTGAAACTATCCTCAATTTCTACAGAGGTAAGCTGGGGAAAGTATATTTTCCATTTCTCAACTAAAACTTCAAGTCGGGCCTGGCCGGCTTTCTGAATCAGTAGATTATACAGGAGAGAAATAGACCTAATACCTTGTCTGTAAATATTAATTATTATATCAATATCTCCAAGCTTCCAGTCAGTTTTATTATCCTGCCACAGTTCTTCATACAAATGTCTCAGTTGCAAGTATGCATAAAAGCTATGTTTATGGATCCCAAATTCACTCTGAAGATCTAAAAATGACTTAGCTATATCTAGCCTGTTATCCCTGATTTGGATCACATCCTGTAATCCTTTATTAAACCATACTTTAAAAGTCCTGGAAGAAATTCCAGCTGGAAATTTAGGGTTACCTCGAATGGGCAGATATTTAGAGGATCTCCAATTAATTCTTAGCTCATCACACAGCTTATGCCAGGCCAAGATAGGGTTCAACAAAGTCCCCATCTTAACCAGCCCTTTAGGTAGCTCCCTCTTATTCAGATGAATCAGGGCTCTCAGTCTAAATGGAGTCACAATTTCCATTTCCAGGTGTAGATTGGTTGTATACTCTGTTTCCGTGATCCAGTCTAAAATGTGTTTACTTAATATAGCTAAGTTATAGTATTTGAGATTTGGAAGCGCCAGGCCTCCCAAGTTTGTATATAAAGTTAGATTTTGTGCGGATATCCGTCTGCGTTTTTGGTTCCATAGGAACCCTGCTGTGAGATTGTTAAATAAGGTCACATCTTTACTTTTAATCAAAAGCGGCAAGTTTTGAAGTAGATAGAGAAGCTGAGGAAAAAAAAGAGTCTTAATCAAGGCAACTCGCGCAGATAGCGAGATTGGAAGCGACATCCACCTGTCCAGCTCTTGTTTGTATTTGGAAAAATAAGGTGCGAAATTCAAATCATACCATGCGTTGGGATCTTTATGAATTTTGATCCCTAGGTAATTTATAGAATCTACCAATTTAAAGGGATATCTACCCGGTGGAATATCATTTTGAGTAAACCATAAAATTTCGGATTTTTCTGGGTTGATCCTATAGCCCGCAAAGGACCCAAATTGTTTAGCTAGGGTCAAAAAATGTTGTATGGATAAGTCTGATTCATTCATGAATAGAAGTAAATCATCCGCATATAAAGTAAGCACGGTTTTATTTTTACCAATCGTTATCCCTGGTAAATCTTGCCTTAATTTCACCGCAAAAGGCTCTAACGCCAAGTTTCTTAATGACGCTTTTCTATTTCCTTTTATTAACTAGTCTAGATGAAGACAGTCCTCATCTCAACCCTTCCTTTAACCCCTTAGCAGCCAAACAGGGCCTGAGTGTATTGTTACACACTGTGTTTCAAATCTCTCAGGGACTCATAGAGTTAAGAATAATGTGGACATTAGCTTTGATGACCTTAAAACCAGTGCTGTGTATTACTTGTAGACTATGGAAAAAGAGGTTTCTAATGCCCTGTATCCTGGAACACAAATATTCCTCCTTCTGTTACTTTGCTTTCAGCTCTGTAAATTGATAAATTCATTAAGTGATGACGTTTTCTGGAACACAGTGCTCTCTTATGAGCTGTGTTGTTTTAACATTTCTTTAACCCCTTTTTTTTCAATGGTGTCTAAGTAAATTATCAAGATGAACATTATCAATACATCAATTTCACACAAGCTACATTTGTTTTGTTTATTCCTTACTGCAAACATAAATGCTGTAATTCATTAGATCATGTAATAGTCTGCCTTACTATGGGCCAGATTTAACGCTTCCGCTTGGGCTCTTATTACAAGTTAAAAGTAAACTGTTTTTTCTCTCGCGCTAACCTGACAAGTGACAAAATCCAAAATTAGAATATTGCGCGCGCTGTTATGTATTCCCCTATAGAAGTCAATGGAGAAAAAAAAGTGGAAAAAACCCACTCTCGTGCAAACCAGTTTGCTTATTCTCATTTGCTCTTAGCCAACATGAAAATATGGATACTTCACATTCCAATTTTCTGCACATAGCAAAATATGTTCTATTTATTCATAAATACATATTTCTAAATATATATCGGATGGTATATCTATCTATCTATCTATCTATCTATCTATCTATATATACATATATATATATACATAATTATATATAGATATATGCAGATATCTATAGGAATATCTATTTAGAAATACATAGAACATATTCCGCTATGTGCAGAATATTGGAATGCTAAATATTTACAGTAAACACATAGTATAACACTTTATTAAATATGAATATTGCATAAATAGGCTTTAAGATGTTTTCATCTACTTAACGACAAAGGGCTCCAATGCACTTATATATAATATATATGTCTATATATGTATACATATGTATTTATATGTGTATATATCTGTAAATACATAAACACTCATATAAATACATACATATGTACTTTTTTTCTAACACCTGATTGGAAGATTTGAATAATCTTTATTAGATAGTGTTATTATGAGTGTAATGACACTTTTGTAATGTATTTTTAATGTGTTTTGTGACACTTATTTTTCGCAAAACAATTCAGCAGAGCTCTGAAGTTGTGGTAATTATTCAAGCGTAAATCACAATTGCGCTCAGGCAGTCGTGTTTACTTTCAACTTGTAAAACGAGTGGTAAGCCTGACGAGCGCAATCCCTTGCTATAAAACGTATTGCTTGTGCGCAAATGTTTGTGTTCCACTTGTAATCTATCCCTGTATATTTAGAGGGACATGAAACCCTAAATTTTTCTTTCATAATTCAAATTGAGCGAATAATTTTAAACAACTTTCCATTTTACTTCTATTATCCAGTTTGCATTGTTTTCTTATCTTTTGCTGAAAAACAGGAAGGTAAGCTCAGGAGTGTGCACGTGTCTGCAGCACTATATGGCAGCAGTTTTGCAACAATGTTATACATTAGCAAGAGCACGAGATGGCAGCAGTTTTACAACAATGTTATACATTAGCAAGAGCACTAGATGGCAGCAGTTTTGCAACAATGTTATACATTAGCAAGAGCACTAGATGGCAGCAGTTTTATAATAATCTTATACATTAGCAAGAGCACTAGATGGCAGCAGTTTTATAACAATGTTATACGCAGTTTTGCAACAATGTTATACATTAGCAAGAGCACTAGATGGCAGCAGTTTTATAACAATGTTATACATTAGCAAGAGCACTAGATGGCAGCAGTTTTATAACAATGTTATACATTAGCAGGAGCACTAGATGGCAGCAGTTTTGCAACAATGTTATGCATTAGCAAGAGCACTAGATGGCAGCAGTTTTGCAACAATGTTATACATTAGCAAGAGCACTAGATGACAGCAGTTTTACAACAATGTTATACATTAGCAAGAGCACTAGATGGCAGCACTATTTCCTGTCATGCAGTACTAATGTTATACATTAGCAAGAGCACTAGATGGCAACACTATTTCCTGTCATGCAGTACTAATGTTATACATTAGCAAGAGCACTAGATGGCAGCACTATTTCCTGTCATGTAGTAATGATTTTATACATTAGCAAGAGCACTAGATGGCAGCACTATTTCCTGTCATGCAGTACTAATGTTATACATTAGCAAGAGCACTAGATGACAGCACTATTTCCTGTCATGCAGTACTAATGTTATACATTAGCAAGAGCACTAGATGGCAGCACTATTTCCTGTCATGCAGTACTAATGTTATATATTAGCAAGAGCACTAGATGGCAGCACTATTTCCTGTCATGCAGTACTAATGTTATACATTAGCAAGAGCACTAGATGGCAGCACTATTTCCTGTCATGTAGTAATAATTTTATACATTAGCAAGAGCACTATTTCCTGTCATGCAGTACTAATGTTATAAATTAGCAAGAGCACTAGATGGCAGCACTATTTCCTGTCATGTAGTACTAATGTTATACATTAGCAAGATCACTAGATGGCAGCCCTATTTCCTGTCATGCAGTACTAATGTTATACATTAGCAAGAGCACTAGATGGCAGCACTATTTCCTGTCATGTAGTAATAATGTTATACATTAGCAAGAGCACTAGATGGCAGCACTGTTTCCTGTCATGTAGTACTAATGTTATACATTAGCAAGAGCACTAGATGGCAGCGGTATCTTCAGTCATGTAGTGATCCAGATATGTGCACGCTACCTATCTAGACATCTCTTCAATGAGGAATAACAAGAGAAAAAAGCACATATGATAATAGAAGTGAATTGGAAACATTTTTAAAATTGTATTCTCTATCTGAATCATGAAAGAAAAAGTTTAGGTTTCATGTCCCTTTAATACACACAAAGGGGTTGAACATACAGCTCCCAATGTTCCCTGGAGGCTTTCCAGGATGTTGGAGGTTATTTTTTGGGTGGGGTTGCATCAGGGGTCAGGGCCAAATCATGAGGGTGTGGTCATGAGTGTACCATAGGCTTGTTTAGGCAGGCTGTGGGCGTGACTCAGGCATTCCCTTTGAATCGGGACAATCAACTACTGCGGGTGTGTAGTGAGCCTAACCCCCTAACCTGTGATAATTATGCAGGATGATGGATGGTTGGGAGGAATAGGTCACCCGCATGTGTGCAATAGTACTCAGGGAAATCTGTATATGTAATAAATATGTACACATACAAAATATTTGTCACAAAAATAAATATTCTTTAAAGCCTTTCAATATTTACTAAGTGGGTCGTTTGAAATTTGTCAAGAAAAATCAATGCGACCTCTATTTCCTATGGTAAATGTTTATAGGGCAGCAGAGGAGCTTAAACTTAAAATAAAGTTAAAGTAGTAGCTTGTGCTAAAAGCTAGCAGCAGCAAGCTTTAGTAGGGTCAGGACGGCGAACTACAAAAGAAAAGCTTACTTTCTTGCTCGCTGGCAATGGAATCAGCCAATTTACAAGGACATTGCTAAATTGTTATTGAATAGTGTAAATTTAAACTTTGAACATGGCAAGCCGTAACTACTCCAGCGGCAATTACAGATTTTCTCCTCCAAATAAGCCAAATGGGTGGGGAAGTTTGGCCATTAAAAAACAATAACAGCAAGCTCAGTATTAATGAATTCAGGAAGTTGCAACACTACAGAAAAGTCTTGTAATTATGAAGTGTTTCTGTCCATTTAAAGGACCTTATCATACAGGATTCTGGGATTTGTAGTTCTCCCTGCAACGCCACATTTGTGAGAATGACAGAAAGTCAGAATTTCCCTGTTTACATTATACAAAACATGATTTGGTCTGAGGGAGTATCAGTTCTTTAGCCTTTTAATCAAATTTCTGTAAAAGGTTAGTCTTTATAATACGTTTAAAATATAATTTTGCCCTTTTACTGTCACATGAATTTCTTGTTTAAAGTGAAATTCTAAAGCAATGCTTGCAGCTCCTGACTGGGAATTTCTTGTTTGTTTAAAGGGACAGTAAGCACCATTTAATTACAAGACATTACTGGTGTGCTGTTATAGAATAACATATCAGTCAAGTCTTAGTGTTTCTAAAACAAATTAACATCTTTTTTACAACAATTATTTTCCAATAGGCAAAGTCCATCCACTATTTGTCTTATTTAGAGGAGCCAATCTGGGCTTTATTCTGCAGACGACAACAAGGCTAGCCAATAGTATCAAATGCATTGTTATGCCGTTTTTATCTGATAAAGCCAGTTAGGGACATATATGTAGCAGGATTAGCCTTGATAAGTCAGCAGGGTGCATTTTAAGTTTATACATTGCAGTTTTCAGAGCTGCATTAAATGAAAGGTGACAATACAAATAATGAAAATATACTGCAATTGTTTCATTACACATAATAAAACAATTTCTATAAAAATCTCAAGGAGTTTACTGTCCCTTTAAAGGCACAATGTACTTAGGCAAGCAGCGAAAAATTCATTGTATTCAAACCAGCTGCAGGAATGCCCCCACTGGGAGGTTGATTTTTATTGCTACCTTTTGTGTACATAGCATTTATATAGCAAATACTACAGTACTTTAATGGTTAGTATAGGTGCAGGTGCCCAACGGCAAAATCAGCTATTTCGAATGACAAAATAAAGGTAAATGGGTGATCTATAAACACTTTAATACACTCCAGCAGGCAAAATGAATAATTAGAAATAATATTTTACAGTACACTGTTACTTTATCCCCTTTGATGGGAGTTAAACACATTGAGCAAGATTACAAGTCGCGCAACAAATCTGTTGCAAAAACTCAGCATGCATTCAGAATTGTTTGCATTTGGGGTCGCGCATACTTTGTGCGCGCGTATTATGCTGCGTAATGCAAACTGCCCATGACTTATTCTCCTCGAAAAGTGTACATAAAAATGTGGATATTTCATATTGCGAGAATGTTTTTGTAACAGAATATGTTCTATTTACTTCTAAATAAATATTTTTCTATATATGTGATGATTTTTGGACTGATATATGTATTTATAGCGAGATATTTATATGAATATATACAATATATATATGTCTAGATATCTCGAGATCTATATGTGAATATCTCATTGAAAATCCCTCTGAGATATTGTTTAATGTGCATAAGATTGTAATGTGAAATCGTTTCATGATCTCCCTAGTTAAACATATCTCTATACATATAAATGCATGGTTCTCTATATATGTGTATGTAGGTCAATGTAAAATCTCTGTGTCTGTTTTTTTTTTCTAACAACCGAGATCTCCTATCTTTTACACCTTATAACATTTGTGTGCAATATTTTTATAAAATATTTTTTATTAGACAGTGTTAATATAAATGTAACTGTGCTTTGTAATGTATTTTGTGTTTTGTGAAACTTTTATGTTGCGGTAAAAAATGTTAACTACAGCTCTTCGAGCGTGGAAAGAATTGTTGTGTAAAAAGCGAAGGCGCGTGCGCAATCATGATTTTTCAAGATTTGTAATAGCTGCGCAATGGAAATTGTTTGCGAAAAGACAATATCGCGCACAGAAAAACTCATAATGCGCGACTTGTAATCTTGTCCATAGTGATCTATGGTCTGTAATGGAAGAATTTCATTTTCTTGCCAATAGAACGTCATTTGTGCATTAAAATATCTCTGTAATGTATACACACTGGAGTTCCTAGTACATTAAAAATAAAAACACACAGAGGCTAATTTTGGAGACAATGCTTTACAAACATCTTATGGAGAGTTCTGTGAAATGTAGGTTACAGTGTCTTATTATACAAAATGTAAAAATAAGAGAAGAAATTGGCTGGATTCCACTGTATGTTTAGTTTGGAAGCTTAAAGTTGCAGTTTGTATTCAGAATTAGTTTGTAAATAAACACCCTCTAATAATGAGAATAAATACAGTTTCCCAACACTTTAAATAGGCCTCTTTGTAGTGGGGTTGAAGACAAAACATCCAGTCACAATAACTATATACAATGCCCTTGACTCTATTAAGCAAAACCCAATAGAAACTGTTTTATTGTGGGAAAGATCTGGCTTGATTTGTCAGACTCTGTTTTTATGTTTGTGTGTTTTTTTTTATCTCTTTTCATTTAGAAAATAAATATTTTCATGATGTGGGCTCCGACATACTGTGCAACATTTTATGCTTCCTTGGAGGTATTGTGTAACTAATTGTATCAAGAAAAAAAACACAATAGTGTTGTTTTTGAGATTTAAAGTAACAGAATGACAAATTTAAACTTTCATAGTTCAGATAGAGCATGCAATTTTAAGAGATATTTTAATTGACTTTTATCAAATTGACTTTGTTCACTTGGTGTCCGTTGTTGAAAAGCATACCTAGGTAGGCTCAGAGGCAACAATGCACTACTGGGATCTAGCGGCTTATTAGTGGCTACACACATATGCCTTGACATTGACTCATCAGATGTGTTCAGCTAGCTCTAAGTGGTGCATTACTGCACTGAGCTAATTTTAACTATGACCACATTTAGGGTTTAAACACATAAGTGTATATCACAATACTAAACATATTTTCAGGAGATTGGTATGAGTATGTTCTTGACATTCTCAACATTGAAAAATAAAATGCATACGAAAATGACATATACACTGTCAGACAAAATGTGCAAACATTTTACCTTTAGAGGTACAACAGCTTGTCACTGGGGTAGTAACCTGAAAGGTACACTTGCTGTACCCTTTAGCATGGGAACATATTGGTACCCTTGCAGATTGTACCTTTCAAAGGCAAATATGTATCTTTGGTGACTAAATCAGACCTCAGTGCTATGAGACCATAATGTAGCCCTAAAATGGGTGCAAATGTGGCCTTTTAAGAGTACTGCCTCAGTGACAAGCCCTTTGTACTTCATGATGGCTAATTTGTACTCAACACAGCATATTGAAAATGCCAAAATGCTGTTCCACCAAATTTATTAAATAACATTCAAATATCAATTCACTTACTGTGCTAATGCTGAGAAAGGGAAGTTTATACGTTTTTGTCTAGCTTTAAATAACAATTGGCTAGTTTACGAGTTTTGCGTTATTAGTAAAAAAGCAGCGTTATGGGTTATAACGCTGCTTTTTCACTACCGCTGCTATTACGAGTCTTGTAGGTACAGCTGTCCCACACACTTTTTTTGCCTTAACGCAAATGAACTTACGCAATTTGCATAAAGTCTTTTTTCAATGGGACTTCCATAGCGCCGGTATAACAAGCTTTGTCTGGGAGGCCAAAAAGTTAGCGGTACAGCCTATCCCGCAAGATTCGTAACGCAATCTAAAGTCAGTAGTTATGAGTTTTACTCTACAAAGCTGTAGCATAAAACTCATAACTAAAGTGCTAAAAAGTACACTAACACCCATAAACTACCTATTAACCCCTAAACCGAGGCCCTCCCGCATAGCAAACACTAAAATAAATTTCAATACCCAAACAGTGACCGCACCACCTACTAAGCCTAAAATGCAAAATGCTCCGGCACGGGACAGAGTCTGGTCCTTGACTCAATAATAATATAATATAAATAAATCCCAGCCAATGAGTCTTAGAAATCTTTCAACAAAGGATTTTAATAGTGTATATTGCTTCACACTATACAATAATGAATGAGGAAAGTCTGAATGTAAGCTCACTCAAATCCACACATACCCCATTCATCATACATATCCGTACCAAACAGCAATCAATAATTTATTACAAAATAAATAAATAAACAGAATAATCATAACACCCCCAGGGCGTCCCCAGGGGGTGAAGACCAGCACCACCTGTAAATAATCAAGTGACTATTCAGCCTTTGAACAAATCAGGAAAATTCTTTATCTATGAAAACAAGAAGTAGCATCCAATATTTCCGAGATATTGAAAAGGTTACTGGAACAAGTCCATCTCACTCTATTCCGGATACTTTGTAAATAACCTGTTATGTTACAGTCTCCACTCTTTTCCGGTTACTTTGTGAATAGTCTGTTGTGTTACAGTCACCAGATAATGGGAAATGCTACAAATATTTGTAATCCTTGATTTGCATGTCACAGAGAGACCAAAAGCACATGAAACACTTATTATGACTTGATATCACTTGAAGCGTGAATTTACAATAATAGTATCAGTATTGTGCATCTAAATGTCCCTCCATAGAGGCTGTCGTGTGTATGGCCACAATTGTTAGGTATAATTGACTATATTGAAGGGAGATATATTTACAATGCTGGTCCAACCTCACACCCTTTACAATTCACTCACGGTGTACTATCTGACTCAGCATAGAGAGTTCCACTCTCGAGATCTGCACACTGACCCGAATGCAAAGTTAAAGCTGCGAATACCTTGTGTTGTTTCAATAATGCCAGGATCTTAAATGCAGCTCGGGCCGATAGAAAGTGTTAAGTAACAGTGTTACCTTCGTCATCAAATGCTGGTATGCCGGGTACTACCGTGAGACTTTTCACCGACGTTACCTTCAGTGTGGCAATGGACCGCTATCCTAATGCTCCAATCTCACCTTCTCCGTCAAGAAAACCGATCTCCGTTATCTTACGATGTGGCTCAAGCAGCACCACCAGGAACAGGTGATAGCGTCTTACTGATTCCGACGCACGTTTTGGGACTCCGCCCCTTTATCAAGGAATGTACAGGTACTTGCGAGGAGGTGCTATTTGAACCGTTACTGCTACCTACCTATTGGATACTCACATACACTCACATACATACAGATACAAGTGAGCTTCCTAGACACTATGATATCAATTGTAGATCACAAACTATGAAGTGATTTATTTACTAAAGAAACGGATAGAAACAACACATTACTATATGATAGTTTCCATCCACCCTCCCTGATTAAGAACCTTCCACTGGGTCAACTTCTTAGAACCAAAAGGATCGTTGATGATCCTGAAATCTGCTTAAAAAGATTAGATGAAATGTCTAAACAAATTTTGGATAGAGGATACCCAACTGAAATCTTGGCACACAACATTAATAAGGTTGTGAATATTGATAGGAGGAGCCTGTTAATCAAAAAGAGTTGGAACCCTAAGAAATTCTCTGTACCATTTGTCAGCCATTTTGGATTTCATAGTAGAAATCTAAAGAGGATGATATTACAACATTGGCATTTATTGAGAGAGGACACCCAAGTGAGCAACATATTTTATGATACTCCACTATTTTCATCTAGGAGAAATAGAAATTTAAAAGATGAATTGATTCGTGCTGATTGGGGTCCTACAAAGAAACCAATTGAAATGACCAAGAAAGGTTCTTTTCCTTGCATGAAATGTGCTTTATGTCATTCAATGCAACAAGGAGATTGCATTATCCATCCCCTTTTGGGAAAAAGGATCCCCATCAAAGGGAGGTTCTCCTGTAACTCTAAATATGTAATATATGTGATCAAATGCCCATGTGGCCTGGCATATGTAGGTGAGGCCACCCAAACGGTCCGGGACAGGATACGTCAACATAAAGCAGCTATAGGTAAAGATGATGAAGATGCACCGGTGGCACATCACTTCACCAGATTTTCACACAATAAAAGTCAGTTGAGGTTTCAAATTGTTGATGGGGTACCCCAATCATGTAGAGGTGGGGATAGACAAAAATTATTATTTAAGAAAGAAGCCCGATCAGAAGTGGATCAGGAGATTAGGTACTATGGTCCCTAAAGGTCTCAATAGAAATATCTCTTGGGGCAACTTTATTTAATTATTCTGTTCCAAGTAGGATGCCATCCAAAATCCAAACAAAAATATAAATATAAGTGATAATCACATATAAGGGTATCTCTGAAATGGAATTGTAGGTATCAATTTGGATTATACAATTCTAACACTATCCAATTAGATTTATGGCCCTAACTGATGTTAATGGTTTTATGGCTGTAATTTATCTGTTTTTTTACTTTTAAATACTTAAGGTTGTTTCTATAATGGATTCTAAAGACTAGTTATTACTATAAAATGTAAGTCATATCTAACAGAATCCTTGTATGGTCTTAAAAGACCATAATACGATTAAAAATTTGCATCTGGGTAAGCTAATATAAACTTGATTATCTATATACTTGATACAGAAATATGTGGATACTGTTCCTTTAAATACAACTCCTTTTTCCTTTCTTTTACATTTTGCATATACACTTTTTGTTTAAATACAGGAGTTTGTCACTCTGCCATTGTGAGGATGTCTGTGTCTTTATGGGATAACCTGGTTTATGTTTTCTCTTAGGCTAGATGACAGTTCATATAACTTAGATGATCGTTATTAAATACTCTGTTACGCCTGTTCGGAGTTAACAGGCTGGTCCGTAGAAACATACAGTCCCAGATAATCAGTTTTAGATATTCGTAGCTTCTATATAGCTATTAGATGCTTTTTCCTTATTTTAGTTATATATTATTTTTTTCTGGTAGGATGTAGTGTGCCTTGTGAGGCCGTAGTATTGAATTAAGATTGGTTATACATTTTTTTTAAGTAAGAACATATTAGAGGCTATTAGGAATATGAGCTAACTTAGCGAGTAACAGCAGTTTTCCTTGACTTCATACGTTGTTTGTAGACTATTTGTGAGCTGTATATGCATCTGTGTTTCCATACAAATTATGAATGAATGTTACATGTGTAAATGGACGTGAGTAGGGGTGTGTATGTAAGTATCCAATAGGTAGGTAGCAGTAACGGTTCAAATAGCACCTCCTCGCAAGTACCTGTACATTCCTTGATAAAGGGTCGGAGTCCCAAAACGCGCTTCGGAATCAGTAAGACGCTATCACCTGTTCCTGGTGGTGATGCTTGAGCCACATCGTAAGATAACGGAGAACGGTTTTCTTGACAGAGAAGGTGAGATTGGAGCGTTTGGATAGCGGTCCATTGCCACACTGAAGGTAACGTCAGTGACAAGTCTCACGGTAGTACCCGGCATACCAGCATTTGATGACGAAAGGTAACACTGTTACTTAACACTTTCTATCAGCCCGAGCTGCATTTAAGATCCTGGCATTATTGAAACAACACAAGGTATTCGCAGCTTTAACTTTGCATTTGGGTCAGTGTTCAGATCTCGAGAGCGGAACTCTCTATGCTGAGTCAGTTAGTACACCGTGAGTGAAATGTAAAGGGTGTGAGGTTGGACCAGCATTGTAAATATATCTCCCTTCAGTATAGTCAATTATACCTAACAATTGTGGCCATTCACACGACAGCCTCTATGGAGGGACATTTAGATGCACAATACTGATACTATTATTGTAAATTAACGCTTCAAGTGATATCAAGTCATAATAAGTGTTTCATGTGCTTTTGGTCTCTCTGTGACATGCAAATCAAGGATTACAAATATTTGTAGCATTTCCCATTATCTTTTGACTGTAACACAACAGACTATTCACAAAGTAACCGGAAAAGAGTGGAGACTGTAACATAACAGGTTATTTACAAAGTATCCGGAATAGAGTGAGATGGACTTGTTCCAGTAACCTTTTCAATATCTCGGATATATTGGATGCTACTTCTTTTTTTCATAGATAAAGAATTTTCCTGATTTGTTCAAAGGCTGAATAGTCACTTGATTACAGGTGGTGCTGGTCTTCACCCCCTGCGGACGCCCTGGGGGTGTTATGATTATTCTGTTTATTTATTTTGTAATAAATTATTGATTGCTGTATGGTACGGATATGTATGGTGGATGGGGTATGTGTGGATTTGAGTGAGCTTACATTCAGACTTTACTAAAATAAATGTATTAACCCCTAATCTGCCACTCCGGACATCGACACCACTATAATAAACATATTAACCTCTAAACCGCCACACTAACGCATCGCAAACACTAGTTAATTATTATTAACCCCTAATCTGCCTCCCCTAACATCGCCGCCACCTACCTACATTTATTAACCCCTAATCTGCCGCCCCCAACGTCACCGCCACTATACTAAATTTATTAACCCCTAAACCTAAGTCTAACCCTAACCCTAACACCCCCTAACTTAAATATAATTAAAATAAATTTAAATAAAAATTCCTATCATTACCTAAATAATTCCTATTTAAAACTAAATACTTACCTGTAAAATAAACCCTAAGCTAGCTACAATATAACTAATAGTTACATTGTAGCTAGCTTAGGGTTTATTTTTATTTCACAGGAAAGTTTGTATTTATTTTAACTAGGTACAATAGTTACTAAATAGTTATTAACTATTTACTAACTACCTATTTAAAATAAATACAAATTTATCTGTAAAATAAAACCTAACCTGTCTTACACTAACACCTAACATTACACAAAATAAAAAACTAATTGTCAGATATTTAAACTAATTACACCTAATCTAATAGCCCTAGCAAAACAAAAAAAGCCCCCCCAAAATAAAAAAAAACCCTAGCCTAAACTAAACTACCAATAGCCCTTAAAAGGGCATTTTGCGGGGCATTGCCCCAAAGAAATCAGCTCTTTTACCTGTAAAAAAAATACAAACAACCCCCCCAACAGTAAAACCCATTGGATGGGCATTGCCCTTTAAAGGGCATTTAGCTCTATTGCTGCCCAAACCCTAATCTAAAACTAAAACCCACCCAATAAACCCTTAAAAATACCTAACACTAACCCCCGAAGATCCACTTACAGTTTTGAAGACCGGACATCCATCCTAAACGAAGCCAAAGTCCTCAGCGAAGCAGCAAAAAGTCCTTAACTAAGCCGGGAGAAGTCTTCATCCAAGCTGGCAGAAGTGGTCCTCCAGACGGGCAGAAGTCTTCATCCAGACAGCATCTTCTATCTTCATCCATCTGGCGAGACACGGGTCCATCTTATAGACATCCGGCGCGGAGCATCCTCTTTTTCCAACGACTAAAGACGAATGAAGGTTCCTTTAAATTATGTCATCCAAGATGGCGTCACTTGAATTCCGTTTGGCTGATGGAATTCTATCAGCCAATTGGAATTAAAGATCCAATCAGCCAATAGGATTGAGCTCACAGTCTATTGGCTGTTCCAATCAGCCAATAGAATGCAAGCTCAATCCTATTGGCTGATCGGATCAGCCAATAGGATTGAAGCTCAATTCTATTGGCTATTGCATCAGCCAATAGGATTTTTTCACCTTTAATTCCGAGTGGCTGATAGAATTCTATCAGCCAAATGGAATTAAAGGGACGCCATCTTAGATGACGTCATTTAAAGGAACCTTCATTCGTCTTTAGTCGTTTGAAGAAGTGGATGCTCCGCACCGGATGTCTTGAAGATGGACCCGCTCCTCGCCGGATGGATGATGATAGAAGATGCTGTCTGGATGAAGACTTCTGCCAGTCTGGAGGACCACCACTGCCGGTTTGGATGAAGACCCCTCCCGGCGTCGTTGAGGACTTCTTGCTGCTTGGATGAAGACTTCTCCCGGGTTTGTTGAGGATTGATGTCCGGTCTTCAAAACTGTAAGTGGATCTTCGGGGATTTAGTGTTAGGTTTTTTAAGGGTTTATTGGGTGGGTTTTAGTTTTAGATTAGGGTTTGGGCAGCAATAGAGCTAAATGCCCTTTTTAAGGGCAATGTCCATCTAAATGCCCTTTTCAAGGCAATGGGGATCTTAGGTTTTTTTAGCTAGGATTTTATTTGGGGGGCTGGTTGTGTGGGTGGTGGGTTTTACTGTTCAGGGGGGTTGTTTGTATTTTTTTTTACAGGTAGATTTCTTTGGGGCAATGCCCTGCAAAAGGCCATTTTAAGGGCTATTGGTAGTTTAGTTTCGGCTAGGGTTTTTTTTATTTTGGGGGGCTTTTTTATTTTGATAGGACTATTAGATTAGGTGTAATTAGTTTAAATATCTGATAATTTGTTTTTTATTTTGTGTAATTTAGTGATTGTTGTTGTAATTTAGGTAATTGTATTTAATTAATTTAATTTATTTTATTGTAGTTTAATATTAGGTGTTAGTGTAAGACAGGTTAGGTTTTACAGGTAAATTTGTATTTATTTTAATTAGGTAGTTAGTAAATAGTTAATAACTATTTAGTAACTATTCTAGATATTAAAATAAATACAAACTTGCCTGTAAACTAAAAATAAAATATTGTAGCTATCTTAGGGTTTATTTTACAGGTAAGTATTTAGTTTTAAATAGGAATTATTTAGATAATGATAGATTATTTAGATTTATTTTAATTATATTTAAGTTTGGGTTTGTTAGGGTCAGGGTTAGACTTTGGTTTAGGGGTTAATAATATTAGTATAGTGGCAGCGACGTTGGGGGCGGCAGATTAGGGGTTAATAAATGTAGGTAGGTGGCGGCGATGTTAGGGGCAGCAGATTAGGGGTTAATAATATTTAACTAGTATTTGCGAGGCGGGAGTGCAGCGATTTAGGGGTTAATATGTTTATTATAGTGGCGGCGTCCGGAGTGGCAGGTTATGGGTTAATAAGTGTAGGTAGGTTGCGGCGACATTGGGGGCGGGAGATTTGTGGTTAATAAGTATAATGTAGGTGTCAGCGATGTTGGGGGGCAGCAGATTAGGGGTTAGTCAGTATAATGTAGGTGGCTGAGATTTTATAGGCAGCAGATTAGTGGTTAAGAAGTATAATGTAGGTATCGGCGATGTTGGGGTGGCAGATTAGGGGTTAATAAGTGTAAGATTGGGGGTGTTTAGACTCGGGGTTCATGTTAGGATGTTAGGTGTAAACATAAATTTCGTTTCCCCATAGGAATCAATGGGGCAGCGTTACAGAGCTTTACTCAGCTTTTTTGCAGGTGTTAGGCTTTTTTTCAGCCGGCTCTCCCCATTGATGTCTATGGGGAAATTGTGCACGAGCACATAAAACCAGCTCATCACTTCCTTAAGCAGCGCTGGTATTGGAGTGCGGTATGGAGCTCAATTTTGCTCTACGCTCACTTCTTGCCTGATAACGCCAGGTTTATGGAAACCTGTAATACCAGCGCTGTAGGTAAGTGAGCGGTGACAATAACATGCAAGCTAGCACTGCACCCCTCATAACGCAAAACTTGTAATCTAGCCGATTAATAATAAAAATATAGGTTAAAGTAGTCACACTGAATTTGATGATTTTGGAAAGTGCAGCCAAAAGGGAGGTTCTACTACTCTGCCACTGGGATTCCTGAAAGAACCAGGCAAGACCAACTAGTTCAAAATGAGCTTCTAAAAAAAATATATATTTCACTTAGGACTAAACTCTAGCAACAAACCATTTAACTTATGGTGACACACTCCACATAAAACATAAACATAAAGAAAACATATAGACATAATAATAAAATATAACTAATAAAAGGCAGGAGGGTTCAGGGAAGACATAAACAATAAAATTCACAACCATACATTTGAATTGTCACCCTATGCAAAATATATGCAAATTAGTCATTTTCCCCAGTACACATTAAGTGATGAACCTTTTAAAAATAGATGGCACTGTGTTACACATTGTCCAAGAACTTTCAACCAATAGATGGTGCTATTTTACACAATGTCTAGGAACTTTCAAACAATAGATAGCGCTGTGCTACACAATGTCCAGAGACTTTCTACTAACAGATGGTGTGTTACACAATGTCCTTGTATGTGACTGGGGAACGATAAGTTTTATTTTGTTAAAACGGGTTCTTAAACAGCTGTTGTTTATTTTACAGCGTCAAAAATTATATTTTTTCTTTGTAATTTAAGTTGCTATAGTTGCTTTATGTGTCAAATTTATCATCTTGATGCTCTAAATATACACATTAAAATGTTAAAAAAGTCTTGATAAATGTCCATTTTGAGGGTCGAAACGCGTCAACAGCCATTTGGTAAGCCTTATTCCTTATTCCATTTTTCGTTTTTAGCGATATTGCACTATTTGTTATATGTTGTTACAGGTTTTAGGAAGAAAACACGACTCAGCTCTTAAGAAGAACACACCACCCCACAGAGGGATCTATATCTACCAATCTTTGGATTATTTCCCTTTTCCACCGATTGAACTCACATTTTTACACTCAACTTTGGAAGTTTTTTGACTACCCTGATACATATTGTTTTTATTACTCTTTTTTGTTTTTCTCATTCTCAATTTTTGTTTTATATATATTTATTTCACGTCTTGGATGTCTTTTTGAATTTTTACCACACATTTTTTTCACTTTTTTTCACCTCTTATATTTTTGGACACTCATTTTTAACATTTTTAACATCACTATTTGGAATACGTCACCTATCGGAACATTACTGACTATGTTTAGCCAAGTCTTTATCGGTCCTTATACTCATAAGGTGCACCTTACAGAGCTTTTGACTGAGCTTGATTTCCCACCTGTATGGTGTTTTTATATGTGTTTTTAATCATATATTGTGCATACCACATATTAATTATATATTGTGCTAACCATACATTGTACTTTTTACTATTGTGCATTTTTAATTAAGTGTTTTATTATTATTGTGTATTTTACATTGTATCTATCCGCCAAAAAAGGGATTTTAGAACAGTTGTAATAAACTTCCATTTTTAAACTTAACCTCTCTGGCGCTCTATACATTACTTCTCTTAAATTAGTCTTTTTCCCCAGTACACATTTTGGTGATGAACCTTCTACCAGTAGATGGCGCTGTGTTACACATTGTCCAAGAACTTTCAACCAGTAGATGGTGCTGTGTTACACAATGTCTAGGAACTTTCAAACATTAGATGGTGCTGTGTTACACAATGTCTAGGAACTTTCAAACAATAGATGACGCTGTGCTACACAATGTCCAGGGACTTTCTACCAACAGATGGTGTTGTGTTACACAATGTCCTTGTATGTGACTGGGGAACGATAACAGTTTTATTTTTTTTATTTTTTTAAAACGGGTTCTTAAACAGCTGTTGTTTATTTTATAGCATCTAAAATTATATTTTTTTCTTTGTAATTTAAGTTACTATAGTTGCTTTATGTGTCAAATTTATCATCTTGATGCTCTAAATATACACATTAAAATGTTAATCGTGTGCTGTTTAGAACCAGCTACACAGCGTCAGTAAAGATATGGGTTGTTCAGTATTTTTGTTGTTTTGTCCACCTCTTGCATATACAGTTGAACATTAACTATTTTGCTGTACAACAAGTATGCTGAATTAATTTTAGGTGGTTGCAAATTATATGTTCATTGAATAATTGAGATCACTGTGGAAAACTCTGTAGCCTAAGTATAAAATAAATGTTTTACCATCTTGGAAAGTAATAACGCTCAGTTGCACAAATAATATGGACTTGCTGGGTTTGGCAAGTGATTGTACATTTTTTTAAATTGTACAGACATGGGGGCATATGTACCAAGCTCCGTATGGAGCTTGATGCCCTGTGTTTCTGGCGAGTCTGCAGGCTCGCCAGAAACAGCAGTTATGAAGCAGCGGTCACAAAGACCGCTGCTCCATAACCTGTCCGCCTACTCCGAGCAGGCAGACACACATCGCCGGAAATCAACCCGATCGAGTACGATCGGGTTGATTGACACCCCCTGCTGGCCGCGAGTCTGCAGGGGGCGGCGTTTTACCAGCAGCTCTTGTGAGCTGCTGGTGCAATGCTGAACGCGGCGAGTGTATTGCTCGCCGTATTCAGCGAGGTCTGGCGGACCTGATCCCCAGTGTCGGATCAGGTCCGCCAGACCATGATAACTAGAGGCTATGGACTCTTTGGCAAATGGAAACATATGTGTACATTATTTACCCCTAAATGGTACATATTCGTTCCTTTAGGTGTAATTATGACCCATTCAGGGTACAACCAGTTGTACCCTAAATGTTCACAAACTGACCTCTACTGTACCTTTTCTTTGACAGTGTACAATAACGATTTCACAGGTTTAGATATTATTTGTTTGTTTTTTTCCTGGTTTGATTGATCCCTTTGTACAGTGTGTAAGGATATTACTAAATGAAATGTGCACAATTAACCTGTTGCGCTTCAAAAAAAATAAAAAATAGCAATACATATTTTGGACCATTTAAGGTATTGGAACAGGGGCATATGTGTTTGATGGGTTATCTATGTTGATAATACTGTACTGGTGCATATTATACAAGTTTAACCCTTCACCGATCACACATCCT
Source organism: Bombina bombina (assembly GCF_027579735.1). NCBI lineage: Eukaryota > Metazoa > Chordata > Amphibia > Anura > Bombinatoridae > Bombina > Bombina bombina. The sequence continues at coordinate 188,565,844 of NC_069508.1, read as the reverse complement.
CTTTAAAACAGTCTGCCCTACATGTTTTTAAGGAATATTATGAATTTTACAACCTCACAAGATTTCTGTTAGTGACACCAGATCTCGTATTTAGATACTTTGTAAGCAAAATTGCCTCTTTTAAACAAGCATTTTTTGTTGTTTTTTTGGGGGGGGGAAACTGTTCAATAGATCCAGAAGATCAACAAACACCCAGAATGCCAAAGATCTTATTTGCGTTTTTGAGATAAATGGCCGAAAGTACAATGACCTAAAACACAAACAGTAACTAAATACCGACATTTTAAGAAGTCTTTTGCTAAACGTGTTCTCTAGATGTTGCAGTTGTAATTTTTATTCTGTTCACATTTGATGTGCGAGATATCATTTATTTGATCAATTAATATGATTAAATATGAAAATTACAGGAACGCTTGCAGTTAAATATTTTTTGCATGAAAAATTAACTAAAAGCTATTCACATTTAAAGGGAAAATAACAGGAAGTGTATGTTTGTGTAAACTAGTACCTACCTATCTATTGCTCATTGTCTAATAGGAAAAACTATCACAGAAAAAGTTAGTTTATTCAGCAACTGTTATACATTTAGAGATATTTTATTTTAGAGGGACTTTGCAGACACTTTTGGTACAAAATCCCTTTAATTGCAGATTTTACACTCAAGTTCAGATCAGCCGTTAATCGCATAATCTTTGCTGAACTTTTTTGCCACCCTTAAAACGCTGGATCTAATTTCACTGTCCTAATGAAGCGTAAGGAGCCCAGTGGCAGAATTGCTAGTGCCCAGTTGTTACAACACTGGAACATCTGTAAAAGTGAACAACAAGAGTTTAAGTGGTTATGTAACACAACCACAATAACACCCATGCTGAGAGGAAATAATTGCTTACTAATTGCAAAAAAAGGGACATTTGATCAGTTACCACACTTGGGAACATTAGGAAATTAAAATTAAGATTAAACTTTTATGGTTTAGATAAAGGGGCCTATCTATCACGCTCCGAACGGAGCTTTATCGCCCGTGTTTCTGGCGAGTCTTCAGACTCGCCAGAAACACAAGTTATGGAGCAGCGGTCACAAAGACCGCTGCTCCATAACCCTGTCCGCCTGATCTGATGAGGCGGACAGGAATCGCCGGAAATAAACCCGATCGAATACGATCGGGTTGATTGACACCACCCTGCTGGCAGCCGATTGGCCGCGAGTCTGCAGGGGGCGGCGTTGCACCAGCAGCTCACAAGAGCTGCTGGTGCAACGCCGCCCCCTGCAGACTCGCGGCCAATCGGCTGCCAGCAGGGTGGTGTCAATCAACCCGATCATATTCGATCGGGTTTATTTCCGGCGATTCCTCAGCTGCTCAGAGCTGGCAGACAGGGTTATGGAGCAGCGGTCTTTGTGACTGCTGCTCCATAACTTGTGTTTCTGGCGAGTCTGAAGACTCGCCAGAAACACGGGCCATAAAGCTCCGTTCGGAGCGTGATAGATAGGCCCCTTTATCTAAACCATAAAAGTTTAATCGTATTGCTCTCCGCATTCAGCGATGTCTTGCGGACCTGATCCGCTCTGTCGGATTAGATCCGCAAGACATTTGTTAAATTGGCCTCAAAGTGTGCAGTTTTAAGAAACTTTTCAATTTACATACTGTATCACATTTATTTTGTTCTTTTACTATCCTTTGCTAAATAGCATATCTAGGTAGGCTCGGAAGCTGCAATACACTACTGGCAGCAAGTTATATATATATATATATATATATATATATATATATATATATATATACATATACAACAAAGAATGAATGAGATAAGGAACCAAGTCCCTTAACCCACCCTATAGCGCTACTATGTAGTTATATTTAAAGTGCCCTATATGTAGTAGGTACCTCTATACAAAAGTATAGCTGTAAGAGATACTGCAGCCAATTCCTGAAAGGCAGAGGGGTCCCTGACCACCTCAAAGAATAAAAAACAAATACAAGGAATAGGAAGGCGCAGAAATCAACAGCTAATTTCCACCAGGATAGAAGGTGATATAATAAACAATACATCAATAAATCAAAATTAAAATTAATGGTAAAAAGGAATGAAATAGTATAATAGTAGCAGATGAATGTCAATATATATAGTACAAGACAATTCAGAACATAAATGTAGTAATATGTAGTAAGAAGCACAGTCCCACAAGATGATAAATAAAATACTGGTAAAAAATCTTAATCAATCTTTCCCCCTTTTGGATGTGCACTTACTTCCAGCAACCTCAATCCTATGAGGTAAGAGTGTAGCGATATCACTGTTGGACTAGGCACCTCCCGTAGTATGGATGGATCGTAGGTCTCTCAGTATGAAGCTTGCAATTATTTTTGCAGTCGTGAACCTGTGATACGCACCCTTGCTTCTCGTGCTCCTTCCGTGAGTAGAAACTCTCAATTCCCCGGTTATGCAAATAAAACCAGAGATATGCACATAGTGTAAAACCGTTTATTTACCACATATAAAAGCATATAATAAGTTAAACTCACATTTATAATCCTCAACAAATGAGGTATAGGTTCAGCACAAATCACAAGACACTGTGAGGAGTCCAGCAAAGAACATAGAAGAGTTCAGACAGCCACAGGAAGCTCCAGACATACGGTATCAGTCAAACAATATACAGTCCAATACTACAGGTAGGGGTGAACCTTCCCTATAAATATATCCTTACGCGTTTCGAAGGGGTTTTTAATATTGTATTCCCTTCTTCATCAGAGGTGAGAGTCCGACTGTCTCGACTCACCTTAAGTAGGGCCCAAAAGCGGATATTTGCTACACTTTTCTCACTTGGTGATCTGATCGTCAGTGTGACACGCAAGAAGCATATCCGGTCTAGTGGAACGCATAACAAGACTTCCGGTCATGCACAAACCCGGATAGAGATACTCTCGATATCCATACTGGTTGTCAAGGTGACAGACAACCACGGGCACACAAAAGTGAGCCAGTATGGATAAACGGTCTGTACATAAGCTCCGTGTGTGACCCTGAACGACTACTAGGATCACCGGTGTAACAGTTTAAAACAAATTATTGAAGAGTTATATCAAGTCAAAGGGATACATAAAATATATACCTGACAAGGGACATAGAACCTAAGTAGGGCAATAATGTCGTACCCTCAATTGTGCCCCTAAAAATTACAGATTAAAATGTATCAGGGGTATAACGATTCACATCTAAAATTTGACATTAAAACTTCATTTATAAAACAATATATGTACATAATCATAAGAACAAAATACATGTACATAGTCCCACATAGGTATAACAGAGTACAACAATAGGTAAAACCAGTAGCATAAAAAGCTGGTATTAAAATGGGAACATACTACTCATATTTTTAGTAGTTCATAGAGGATCGATTTACTACAAATAGCTATTAAAGGTGATATCCCCAACGCACTTACAAAGAGAATTCCCCCCCTTTTTTTTCCCCCCATGTTACAAAAGTATTAGAGGCTTATAGTATTCCATACCATCAATTAGAGCACAATTTAAAAGTTAATAGAACGGGGAGGGCCATCCAGAACAGGGAAAATAAGCAATATATATTGCTAGATCAAGTTAAAAATCATTTCAATACTAGCAGAAGAGAAAGATTAAAAAAAGGGGAAAATAGATTTATAAGAATGCTGCAATATCTATGTCCACATTCAGTCCTGCAGGTGTTCTTGTGTTTAGAGCGTGGATCCAGAAGGTCTCCCTCTGTCTAAGTAGGGTCTCCCTGTTACCACCTCTTTTTATTTGCATAACCGGGGAATTGAGAGTTTCTACTCACGGAAGGAGCACGAGAAGCAAGGGTGTGTATCACAGGTTCACGACTGCAGAAAGAATTGCAAGCTTCATACTGAGAGACCTACGATCCATCCATACTACGGGAGGTGCCTAGTCCAACAGTGATATCGCTACACTCTTACCTCATATTGCTGGAAGTAAGTGCACATCTAAAAGGGGGAAAGATTGATGAAGATTTTTTTCCAGTATTTTATTTATCATCTTGTGGGACTGTGCTTCTTACTACATATTACTACATTTATGTTCTGAATTGTCTTGTACTATATATATTGACATTCATCTGCTACCATTATACTATTTCATTCCTTTTTACCATTAATTTTAATTTTGATTTATTGATGTATTGTTTATTATATCACCTTCTATCCTGGTGGTAATTAGCTGTTGATTTCTGCGCCTTCCTATTCCTTGTATTTGTTATATATATATATATATATATATATATGCTTCATGTCATTGGCTTATCTAGTGTGTTCAGGTAGCTCACAGTAGTGCATTGCTACACTTGAGCTGACTTTAACTATGTGCTTAACCACTTTGCAGGTGTTAAACATATAGTTATATGCAATAGTCCAATAACCATAATGCTTTAACAGATTACAGCATTTACCTTTTTCACTTGTATTTCTCATGTCCCATTAAGGGACACAAACATAATCTTTTTTCTTTGGTGCATCAAAATAAATTACATTTGTTTAATGGATGGTCAGGTGCTTAGAAAAAACTGTTTTTTATATTTGTAAATTGTGCCACTGCCAATAATGGACACTGCATTCTGTGTCCATTTAAACTCAAAACATTTTGCCATGTGCAGGGATTTAAACAAGTAAATAGTTTATGCATGAAAAAGGGTTAAATTAATGCTCTGTATACCAGATCTTTATTTGCTTACTATGGGCCGGATTACAAGTGGCACGCTATTTTGCGTTTTCACTTTCTTGCAAACAATACTGGAAGTAAACATAGAAGAAAAAAAGTCCACCTTAGAATATCACATGCGTGATGACGTATTCCCCCATAGAAGTCCATAGAGCAAAAAGAGTGGACTACTACTTGCGCACAAGCCTGATCGCATATTCTCACGTGTGCTAACCCAACATGAAAATATGATTATTTAACATTGAAGAATATGTTCTATATATTCATAAATACATATTTATATATATATATATATATATATATATATATATATATATATATATATATATATACCTGATGGTACAATATATATCTATATATATATAATTACATATATTTAAAAATGTTTTACATGTTTTCATCTTCTTATCTGCAAAGAGCTCCAATTCACTTTTATATATATATTTATGTATTTATGTGTGTATATATGTCTGTAAATACATATCCAATGGAGAATGAGAATATCCAGCCGTGAGGACTACTTTAGTTAGTCCTTAAAAGCAATACTCTTAAAAGCACTCTGCAAATGACATATCAAAATAGGTGAAAGATCAGATCTTACGCGTTTCAGCCCGCAAGAGCCGTACTCATAGACCACTGATCTGTCGTTGTAACAGCTCAAATTTATACCTTAGTGATTAGGTCAATTAAAATCACACTTGCCTAATTGTAGTACTGTGTTAACCCTTTGTTATCTACTGCTATACTCAATGTATTTGATATTTGCTGTAAAACTGGTTATCGAGTGTATGTGCCTTTTCTCCGGCAAATGGGAGTCTGTACTGGGTGTGCTACCTTATTTTCTATATTTTTTAAGACTACTTCTATGTATATATTTATATCTGGCTTAACAGATAGCCTGAAAGTTGGGGATTTATGTTCTCTTTACCCCTACATACATACATATTTAGAAGAAGAAAATATATGAGCCAGATGCATGTCTTAAAGGGGTGTTGTACAATAAAATGTTCTCCCTATAATGTGTTCTCAGCAATAAATGTAGAATAATAAATAAAGAATACATACAGATAGGGAAGTGCTCTACCAGCAGCGAACAACAGGTCAGTAGCTTGTTCTATGGGGAATTACCACCTAGGAGCAGCCTCTTTTAGCCCAATTGTGCTTTTCACAGAGGAGAATGGTCAGAAAGGTATCTTACACAGGGGCGGAACTACAGGGGGTGCAGAGGTTTCAACTGCATCCGGGCCCCCGAGGGTGGGGGCCCAGCTTAAAAAATGAAAAAAAAAATAAAAAAAATGTCTTTAATAAAAAAACATTGACCTGCCACTGCCTGCACTGATATCATTTGAGTAAGATGTGTCCATACTTAGATTCTTGCACCTGAGCCGTGTGGTTTCTAGTTATACCTCTGATCTTACATGTTAATGATACCTAGATATTTTGCCAAAAATACATTTAATACAAACAGGGATTCAAAGGGGGGTAGTTATCAAGCCGTCTACTTTTCTGGCTTCGCCGGCCCAATACGCCCGCCTAAGCTCGCCTCACATCGCCGCCGCGGACCTGAAAAAATACGCCTAAGTTATCAAATAAAGCTGTCAAAAAGCTGCGGGGCGATGAGCAGCGGACTATGACAGTTATCACTCATCCGATCTCGCTGCCCTTCGGCTTTTTCCCAGCTTTATTGCTAGCCTGTCACTAAGCACTCACACTAAACTACACTGTTCTACCCCCTATACCGGCGCCCCCGGAGCCTCCCGTAACTCAATAAAGTTACTAACCCCTAAACCGCCGCTCCTAGACCCTGCCGCAACTCTTATAAATGTATTAACCCCTAAACCGCCGCTCCTAGACCCTTCCGCAACTCTTATAAATGTATTAACCCCTAAACCGCCGCTCCCGGACACCGCTGCCACCTACAGTATACCTAGTAACCCCTATCCTGCCCCCCCTACACCGTCACCCTCTATAATAAAGTTATTAACCCCTATCCTGCTGATACCGCACCTCTCCGCAACTAAATAAATAGTTTAACCCCTAAACCGCCGCTCCCTGAACCCGCCGCAACCTATATTAAACCTATTAACCCCTATCCTGCCCCCCCTACACCGTCGCCACCTATAATAAATTTAATAACCCCTATCCTGCCCCCCCTACACCGTCGCCCTCTATAATAAAGTTATTAACCCCTATCCTGCTGATACCGCACCTCTCCGCAACTAAATAAATAGTTTAACCCCTAAACCGCCGCTCCCTGAACCCGCCGCAACCTATATTAAACCTATTAACCCCTATCCTGCCCCCCCTACACCGTCGCCACCTATAATAAATTTAATAACCCCTAATCTGCCCCCCCTACACCGTCGCCACCTATAATAAATTTATTAACCCCTAATCTGCCCCCCACTACACCGCCGCCACTGTAATAAAATTATTAACCCCTAAACCTAAGTCTAACCCTAACCCTAACGCCCCCCTAACTTAAATATTAATTAAATAAATCTAAATAAATTAACTCTTATTAACTAAATGAATCCTATTTAAAACTAAATACTAACCTTTAAAATAAACCCTAATATAGCTACAATATAAATAATAATTATATTCTAGCTATCTTAGGATTTATTTTTAGTTTACAGGTACCTTTCAATTTATTTTAACCAGGTACAATAGCTATTAAATAGTTATTAACTATTTAATAGCTTACCTAGCTAAAATAAAGAGAAATGTACCTGTTAAATAAATCCTAACCTAAGTTACAATTACACCTAACACTACACTATACTTTAATAAATTATTCCTATTTAAAAATAAATACTTACCTGTAAAATAAACCCGAAGATAGCTACAATATAATTAATAATTATATTATAGCTATCTTAGGATTTATATTTATTTTACAGGTAACTTTGTATTTATTTTAGCTAGTTAGAATAGTTATTAAATAGTTATTAACTATTTAATAACTACCTAGCTAAAAGAAATACAAAATTACCTGTAAAATAAATCCTAACTTAAGTTACAATTAAACCTAATACTACACTATCATTAAATTAATTAAATAAACTACCTACAAATAACTACAATTAAATACAATTACATAAACTAACTAAAGTACAAAAAATAAAAAAATAAGTTACAAACATGTTAAAAATATTACAACAATTTTAAGCTACTTACACCTAATCTAAGCCCCCTAATAAAATAACAAACCCCCCCAAAATAAAAAAAGGCCCTACCCTATTCTAAATTAAATACATTTCAAAGCTCTTTTACCTTACCAGCCCTTAAAAGGGCCATTTGTGGGGGCATGCCCCAAAGAAAACAGCTCTTTTGCCTGTAAAAGAAAAATACAACCCCCCCCAACATTAAAACCCACCACCCACATACCCCTAATCTAACCCAAACCCCCCTTACAAAAACCTAACACTAATCCCCTGAAGATCATCCTACCTTTAGTTGTCTTCACTCAGCCGAGCCACCGATGGAACTGAAGAGGACATCCGGAGCGGAAGAAGTTAATCTTCCAAGCGGCGCTGAAGAAATCTTCCATCCGATGAAGTCATCATCCAGGTGGCGCTGAAGAAAAGTCTTCGATCCGGCCGATGTCATCTTCAAAGAGGCGCTGAAGAGGTCTTCTATCCGGGCGAAGTCATCTTCCAAGCCGGGTCTTGAATCTTCCTTCCGCCGACGCGGAACCACCTTCTTCACCGACGGCCTACGACGAATGACGGCTCCTTTAAGGGACGTCATCCAAGATGGCGTCCCCTCAATTCCGATTGGCTGATAGGATTCTATCAGCCAATCAGAATTAAGGTAGGAAAATTCTGTTTGGCTGATGATCATTTGTGAACTGCAATATACATACACATAATGTTTCTCAACACATACCCATTAAGTCTGTTAATTTTGTTAAAAAAATATTTTATTAGAATAACTTGCAGAGTTTTGTGAGTTGATGACTGCCTTCAACAGCTGAAACCCCCTCTGGAATATGTTAACCTCTTTTGCAGATGTAAATTATCTTGTCCATTTATCTAAGCAATCAATATGTTGCATGTAGCAGGGTCAGCAATCTGAAGCATACACTAGTATGCAGTATACTTTCCTAAAGCCTAATCATTAGAGGTAAATTCCATGAAAAACAGGCAAATTAAAATGTCTGTACATTGTACTATGTATTTTCTAAAGTTAATTAAATGGCTTGTTGTAGTTTTGAGTTTGCTGACCCTTTAATAAAGTAACACACTCATTACTGACATCAAGCAAATTACTACTACAAGAATACAAAATGGTTAATATGGGTCAATGTGTAGGACAACAGGGCATTAATTAATCGTAGAAACAATATTTAACATACGCTGTATCATGTCATCATAACTGCAGCACAGACTCCGAGCAGATATAATGCCATTTTCCTACCATTTAATAGAGCGTAAAAGTGATTAAAAATGGGCTATTTGGCTCCAGCATAACAATGAATAATTTTGTAAAATATTATAATGAAAAAATTTGCTTGAAGACAGTGTTTTAATTCCAGTTTAGAGCATTCTGCAGACACATATGCACTTTCCAATATAAAGTGGGTTAATGGTATATTCCAATCAAAATTCATATACACATTTTGCTTATAATCATTTTTGCTTTATACTTTATTATTCAAACCTGCTTCTAGTAAAAGCTATCACTGTGTAAGTGATTTTTTTTTTACTGTGTACATAACTTGTGGAGCATATTTACATACACCTTCTGCACTCATATTAACAGCTTGTGAGTGCTCAGTGCTCAGGTGGGGACATACTGATGTGATGTGACTCCAGACTAGATTGTGACTTCTGCTGTAATCTTTTTTAAAGGGATAAGATAGTCAAAATGAAATTGCATGATGCAGATAGATCATGTCATTTTCAGACACTTTTAAATTCACTTCTATTATCAAAATTACTTTTTTTCTCTTGTTATCCTTTGTTGAAAAATAATATGTACATATATTACAATTATGAGAGCTAGCTAGTGAGTACACAATATGCCTCTTGTGTTTGGCTCACCAGATATGTTCAGCTAGCTCACAGTAATGCATTGCTGCCCTGGGACTGAGTGTAACTATGTGCTTAATTCATTTAAACACAGTTATATGCAAGAAACAGTGCCGTTATAAAATGTTCAAACATATTAGAGCAGGGTTGCGACTTGTGTGTTGAAGGAGACTGTTTGTTATATAAGAGTGTGTGTGGTATGTGTGTTATATGAGAGCGTGTGTTATATGAGAGTGTATGTGTTGTATGAGAGTGTGTGTTTTATAAGAGTGTGTGGGGTGTATGAGAGTGTGTGGTGTGTGTGTGTTACATGAGAGTGTGTGTGGTGTGTGTTGTATGACAGCGTGTGTGTGTTATATGACAGTGTGTGTGTGTTGTATGAGTGTGTGTGTGTGTGTTGTATGAGAATGTGTGTGTGGTGTGTGTGTTATATGAGAGTGTGTGTGTTGTATGAGAGTGTGTGTTTTATATGAGAGTGTGTGTTTTATAAGAGTGTGTGGGGTGTATGAGTGTGTGGTGTGTGTGTGTTACATGAGTGTGTGTGTGGTGTGTGTTGTATGAAAGCGTGTGTTATATGACAGTGTGTGTGTGTGTGTTGTATGAGTGTGTGTGTGTGTTGTATGAGAATGTGTGTGGTGTGTGTGTGTTGTATGAGAGTGTGTGTGTTATATGAGAGTGTGTTTGGTGTGTTTGTTCTATGAGAGTGTGTGTTATGTAAGAGTGTGTATGGTGTGTGTGTTGTATGACAGTGTGTGTGTGTTATATGAAGGTGTGTGTGTTATATGAGAGTGTGTTTGGTGTGTGTGTTCTATGAGAGTGTGTGTTATATAAGAGTGTGTGTGTGTGGCGTGTGTGTGTTGTATGACAGTGTGTGGTGTGTGTGTTATACAAGGATGTGTGTGGTGTCTATGGGGTCAATTTATCAAAGCGTCAACTGAAAATACGCTTGAATTCCATGTCGTATTTGTTGCGAGATCGATTCGCAGTAGTTATCAAAGCGTCAAGATCGGCAAATGTTGAAATTTGTGACGTATAATATGATCCCACAATCTCAATCCGACACAGATCGATGCTTGCATCATTACAGATGTTTTGAATTCACATTCGACTCTATTTGACACACTTCCCAATTTATCAAACATTTAACAGGTCTGATTCCGATGCAGCGTACCTAGTTTTCAATCTGCCACCCTTGAGGTCGCGTAATGCCATAGATCTCAATGGGAGTCTGAAAACACCGAAAGCTTATATTCGATGCTGCAAGAAATTGAAGTATATTACTTAATAAAAGTAAATTAGAAACTCTATTAAAATTGTATACCCTTTCTAAATCAAACAATATTATTGCTCCACATGTGGTGCACTGGTAGATATAAGGATTAAAAATTAAAAATACATTACAACTTATGGATTGTGCTACAAATTTGTCTCTCATTACAATGCAAGGGGTCAATATTATTTCTACAAATTTGTTGAAAAGTTTTGCCCCAAACTTGTTGCACTAATAGATAAAGAGATAAAAATTAAATAAATACACAACATAATATAGCTAACTTCCTTTTTATTGTTTGTGAAAAATCTATGTGCACCATGTTTAGCCAAGTAATACAAGTCCCACTCTCCACTTCGCACCAATTTTGACTCAACACTTTTCGCAGCAATTATGACGCAAACTCCTAAACATCCCACACACTAGTGAATTTTTCACCCACTATTGATTGGAATATGCATAATCACATGATTTATGGCATCAGCCAATCTGATTCAAATATACATTTTAAACTATCACTAACGAATCAAAATGCTCTATACTTGTGTCATTGATCACTCATCAGAACTTGTAAGTGCCATTTGCTACATTGTGTATTATACTTTGAAAGTATGTATATGTGAATTTAGAATTAAAGATAAACATTGATGCTGACATTAGGACACACAGTGTAATATTTTAGACAAGGATTTTAAAATTTGATTGATGTTTGATTCAATATAATCTTAAACTGATAGCTCAAAGGGATAGCCCACCTAACATTAAACTGTCATGATTCAGATACAGCAGAAATTAAAATCACCTCTTTACTATCATGCTATTTTCATTGTATTTCTTCCTTCTCTTGAATTTCTTTTTCAGTAAGAAATGTAATCTTATATGCCAGCCCATTTTATAACACCTGTGAACGGGTGGTTTTTAAAACTAGATTGCAATCAGGAGGGGTTACACAGGTACTGGCCCAGCTCTGATTGCAAATAAATACATATGATACCCTGATTACATGTTATATTTGCAATTATTCCTGCTCAAAATAATAATACATTTACACTATATACATATAGTGGTATTAATAAACACAGAGATATGAAAGACAACATTGTTTAGAACAAAAAAAGAAATTTAGGGACATGTAAATATGTTTGCAAAAGATTTCTGACATAACACACACACACACATATATATATATATATATATATATATATATATATATATATATATACAAGTATGTGCAAAGCTATATGTACAAATTCTAGCAAATAATAATCATTTATATAAAAAAAATGAGATAAAAGCATATCATGACTTCTAGAAATACAAATACACATTCATTTATTTGAAAGTATCATATAACAGATTTTTTTGTATAACAAATAAATATAAAAATAACTTTCTATGAGATATTGTTTGTTGAGGTAAAAATGTAGCTATTTCTTGAACATTAACAGTTGAAAAATAAAAGATTAGCTTTAGAGAAATGTGCTTTTTCATGGACAGTAATTAAATGTTATAAATAAAGTTGGGAAAAACCTGAATAATGACTATTAGTTAACAACAGTCCGATGCTCTTTGCACTGTACTTGACGCGCGTGTTTTTGACGGCTTTTTTGATAAATAAGGGTAACGTATTCAGATCCACGTCAGCGATGTCTGGTGAGCGTATTGACGCTGGCGAATGCACTGAGATTGACGCTTTGATAAATTGACCCCTATGTGTTGTATGAGACCGCTGCCTGATGAAACGGCCTCTTTAGTTCCGAGAAACACCTTGCATAACAGGGGGCTAACTTGGATACCCACTTTTCGACCACTTGTTGTTTTTTAATAAATTGTTTTTAATAAACAAAGTTTGTATTTAACTCAAGTTAAGTGGTAGCACCTCACATTCCTATGTTCATTTGAATACTGCATGGATGCAAGTTCATTTTCCTGCTTATGAACCTGTTTGATGGGAGAACCTGGAGTGGGTAAGCTGATACGCCCCAATATATCAGTCTGTGTCTACTAGCACATAAGTGTGCGTGATACCCATTTAGCATTTCTATCATTTATATTACATCAGTCTGGTTGATCTGCACATGAGGCGCTCTACTGCTTTCTCCCTTATTCTAGAGCTCATCTGACTGGGAGCACCTGGAGTGGGTGAGCTGATATGCCCTAATATATTAGCTTGTGTCTACTAGTACATAAGGGTCCTTGTTTAAAATGTGGATAACCCATTTGGCATTCTTATAATGTTTTCCTTTTCCATACACGTCTGGTTGATCTACACATGATGCGCCCCTCTGTTTTCTCTCTCCTCCTATGGGTTTAAGTTATACTGTGCCTGTGCTAGCTGCAGAAACTTTTTGTTGCGTTGAGTTACTTGATAATTGTTTTAATTATTAACAGAGAACTGTTAAAGTTTTATGTTGGGTAATATGTGCAATGGTGTTACAGCCAATACAGTTTACAGTTCGTATTTTTTAGATTTTAAAGTTGCACTTTTGTTTGTTTATGAAACTTGGTTTTATTTAATTTTAAGTTTAATAAAGACGTTATATATCACAACGGCTAAATCTGTATTTGTATCTGTATTGCATGTTTAAACCTTAATGCCATAAATAATAACAGGTGTTATGTTTACTCCTGGAGTATATCATGAGTTTGGAAATTGCTTATATAATGCATTACACTTTAACTAAACCCCTTAGATTTTAGTCGAAAAAAATCTACTGAAGATGTAGTCCACTAAAACTAAATCGAAATTTGCCGTCAAAATTAACACGGTTCCATAGTTTCAATGTGAGCAATTATTTTTAGAACTTGGTTCCACCTAGGGCACTTAGGACGGCGCCAAGCTCTAGCTATAGCCAATTTAACTGCCATTAACTGACACATAAGTTGAAGATATAAGATGGGATGTTTTAGGGTACAAATGGAAAAGTCCCATTTGGGGGTTTCTGCTTCTATCAATACCAAATTGGTTACTATGCAGGAAGCCTCTAGTCCATATACGTTGAATTTTTGGGCAATCCCACCACATATGTGAGGGGGGTCCTATGTTCCCACAACCTCTCCAGCACAGCGGAGAATTTATGTGAGAAATCTGAAAGAGCCTTTGGGGGGTCAGGTGCCATTGGGTGAGAATCTTAAAATGTAGTTCTAAATAGGAAATACTATGTAATGCAATTTTTGTAAGTAGGACTGCTGCCGACCAGGATTGTTCGGTAACATCACTCCCATTGTTTAATATATAGTGTTTTGGAGAAAGTGGGTGACCAAAGGATATCCACATATGATAGGAAGAACATCTTTGGTATTTATTTACCTATGGCCCATCTCTTTTCCCAGTCGGTTACCTGTCTCGAAGGCTCATCCAGGAAGCCCCAAGATCTTAAAAAACTTTTTAATCTTAGGAACTCGAAGTGGAGTAAAAGTGATTAAGGGAATTTAGTTTGGAAGATTGTCATGGGGAGGATGGAACCATTAGTAAAAAGGTCAGAAACAGACACTATCCCTGCCTCTGACCACAATTCTGGGTGCGAGTCCATCAGTGCTGTTAATAGTCCCGTGATCGAATGAATCAGGGAAGGGTGGTGTGAGACTCTAGTCATGTGGCGGATCTTGTCCCAAAATTTTAGGTTGAAGTTGACTATGAAATTCTCAGATTTGTTTTTCTCATATGTTTAGGTATCCAAATTAGGTCATAGAGATTTATCTTAGAGGAAATTGACGCTTGTTCGAGCATGGACCATTTACTGTTGGTTGTGGTATCTCCCCAGGCCAAAATGTGCGCTAATCTAGTTGCCTTGTGGTATGCAATAAGATTGGCATGGCGGCTCCCCCTGCTAGCACTGGATTATGCAAATATTTTAAAGATACCCTGGGTCTCTTCCCCTTCCAAATAAAAGAGTTAAAGATTTGCTGAAATTGTACAATTAAGAGTTTTGAAATAGGGATCGGTAAGCAACGGAAAAAGTAGGTTAGTTTGGGTAAACCATTATTGATTGTTAAATGGACATCTACTTGATTTTGGTTTTCCTCTTGTTTCTGCAACTCCCTTCAAGCCTGTTCTCTTATTTTAACCCTTTACATGCTATTCCTTTTACTTTCCTTTAAGTGGGACTAGCAAAAAGCTTCTATCCCCAACCTGGACAAGTACCAAACCGCCATAAAATTATATTTTCAAATTTTATATCAGTGACCTTTTACCCATCTAAATCGTGAAATTACTTGCACTATTATTTTTTTTGTTAATTGCCTAAATCATTTATGTTTACTATTGGCCTCTATATATGTTTTATGTTTAAGGAGACCTGTTCCAGGCCACCCTATATGTTTTTAGCTATTCTTACAATCACAAAGAAGGCAGGATCCAGCTTTTGTATATAATAAAATCCAAATTTTATTCAGTATAATTTAAAACGCCAAACAGGCTATAGAAACAGCACAAACAAAGTAGGTGTGTGAGCGTGACACCAGGGCTTACATGTTTCGGCCAGCAGTATGAAGGAACATATACTAGAATAGTAAAATGAAAGCAAATAACATTGAGTAAAAGTGTGTATAATAGTTCGATAACGTTTATTATTTATTTTTATTTTTATCTTGATTTTTATCTATTCTCTCCAACATGTATATCATGCACTAATGATGTCTTGAATTCTATACCATAACTCTGTACACATATTAACCTGTCTATGTATCTATACGTGTTGTTCCATATTTAGGGAAGTAAGGGTTAACTCCCTTTTCTACCTGCGAAGTGTGGGCGTTTTTTTTAATTTGTATTTAGTCCAATCACAATTTACTACTACCTTCTTAAGTATGCACTCACCTGCATGGCACCTATGGCTATGATTACGGCTGCTGGCCGAAACATGTAAGCCCTGGTGTCACGCTCACACACCTACTTTGTTTGTGCTGTTTCTATAGCCTGTTTGGCGTTTTAAATTATACTGAATAAAATTTGGATTTTATTATATACAAAAGCTGGATCCTGCCTTCTTTGTGATTGTACGTATCTACACCAGCTTGGGATCCGCTTTAGCCCCTGTTCATCTGTATCCAGTTGTAAACCCGGGTGAAGACAGAGAGCACCGCCCCCCGACCGGCGAACCCTGTGACGTCACGTTCGACGCTGAATGTCCGTATGGCAAGCTAGAAGCGCTGCCGGAGTTTCATGTGAGTGCCGTTTACTTGGAGCTATCAGCCCACCGACAAAGTTTCGGTTTGACCACGGAGGTCCTTCGGCATATCCAGAGCTTCTATATGGTAAAGATTACACAGCCAAGTCGCAACTACAGGGGCGGCAGAGCTCATTTGGGGTAAGTCCCGGGAACAACTAAATAGACTGTTACATATGTTTGTCTGCAGAAGAATTGCATATTTGAGGAGCTGTTCTCATCCTTCTTTATTTTTTAGCTATTCTTTGCATATTTCCAGGGTGGGATTGAAATGGAGATAGCTTTAAGCTCTCTAAAAGTTCTGAATTCTGCTTCTTCAGGTTTTGCATCTGTAGCAGATAACTCTACAACTAATATGTATCGTTCTTCCAATCTCTGGGAAGAATTTGTCATGGCTTCAAGTATCTTGTCCTTAACTAGCTTTGTATTTAGTCCCTTTTAAACCAACACATAAACTGCAGTTGACATTCATGGTTATTTGGACAATTTTGTATTTCATTTTATCTACAACTTGAAAAGAACCCAAGCCTGGGTCTTTACTAGGGATGGGTGAATGTGTTTATATCCAAATTCTAATGTTAGAACGAATGTTATTGTAGAAATTCGATTTACATAATAGAATGTTGATAAGAACGAATATTCTTAAAAATTCGATTTTCTAATGTATTTTACAGTTTTCGAATGTCACATTCGAATTCGAATGTTACATTCGAATATCACATTCAAATTCGAATATTACATTAATAAAACACAATTGTAGACTAGAAACACTATTTCGAATGTCACATTCGAATCGAATATCACATTCGAATCGAATGTCACATTCAAATTCGAATATTACATTTATAAAACACAGTATTAGACTAGAAATACTATTTCAAATTTGAATGTCACATTGAATGAATACATAGCTAAACATTCTATTATTCGAACAAATATTTTCGAATTTTATTGAAAAATTTGAAAACGAAAATTCGAAAATAGAATGATAAAAATGTTATATAAACATTCGAAATTCGATTCGAATAAACAAATGTATCAAAATTCGTTTTAAATTTATAAACTTTTATACTGGGTTTGTTGTGCACTTATTCACCACTAAGAATGATACAGTGGCTCTTTTAAACAGGTTTCTTGTAGTAAATATCTTTTTAGTATCATCTATATACTTCTAGGTTATAAAATAGACTGTTAATCATTTTGCTCTCCTTTTTCTGGACTAGTTGGTCATCATTACGACCTAAAGGCTCAGGAAGAGATATCCCCACATTTGGCATTATAATAGGTTGACCAGATCTGAGGGGGAAAAAACGGACACTTCCTCAATAACACGCAACATACTTAAAATGAAAAGTATCATTTATTAGACTAGGATATGGTTGTAGCATTTCAAACCATTTATTTTAAATTAAATAATGGCTGAAAATAATAGCTCCCACTGTTATCACTGGCATTAATTAAGAACTTCACAAACAACATTGCTGAAAACATACAAATAGCAATAAATACCAGGAATAATCAACTGTAATCCTACCAGTCATACCTGGCGATTTTTTAAAAGGAAACCAAAATATGTTCTTTCATGATTCAGATAGAGATTGTGATTTTAAACAACTTTCCAATTTCTATTATCTAATTTGTTTTGTTATCTTGGCATTCTTTGTTGAACAAGATACCTAGGGAGGCTCAGAAGTTGCTGATTGGTGGCTGCACATATATGTTTCATGTTATTTGCTATCCAAGTGTGCTAATTAGCTCCCAGTAGTGCATTTCTGCTTTTTCAGCAAAGGATACCAAGGGAATAAATCAATTTAGATAATTGAATTAAATTGGAAATTTGTTTAAAATTGTATGTTCTATCTGAATCAGGCAAGAAAAAATTTCGGTTTCATGTCCCTTTAAGTGGATTCGGCAGAGGAGTCCATCTATTTATGGCCCTCTTAGTTTTACATTTTTCATCTACCTCTCACACACCCTAACTCATTTGGTGATATAAATATGATATTCACAACAGATACCACTTCACAATAAAATACATTAATAGTTATTAACTATAAACTCATAGAGTAATCTCTCTTCTGTTCAGCCCTGTCTCTCTCTAATGTTCAGCTGTTCTGTGATGTTTAATTGCTCTCTCTGCAGATCAACTCTCTCCTTGCTTACAAGCCACCACTCCCCCACTACCAATCAGATACCACCAAAAGACGTGCAGACTTCTCCCAAATCTTTTTTACATGTGTCCACCATCGGAACATTGAGGGAACTGTAGTTCCCTGGCTGCTGAGCTAGTAACAGCTCCAAAAAAAATAGCGAGCGTTGCACATATGTAATCAAAAATTAAATATGTAAACAGTAGTTTAAAAAAAGCAGAACATCCATTCAAAAAGTTCTGGGGACAAAGGGACACTGTATTAAAAAAAGGCAATCCGGTTAAAAACGGGACATCTGGTTACCCTACATTATAATTTGATACAAACAATATTTATGCTTGCTGATCAATTGGTTTCTTCATGCTGAAAGAGATACTACTGTACATTAAGTCAGAAGGAAGAGGGATGACTAGATATCTCATAAACTTTTAAGAAATGTTCACTTATTGATTAAAGGGACAGTAAACAATTAAAAATGATATATTTCTCAGCAGACTTCCAATAGATTAACTTATTAACATCTTGTACAAACTGTGAATTATGGACAATATGTGACAGGGAGAGGCTGCCATGGGCGCTTTCAGTTTTCAGGACTGGAAAATCCACAATTTTCAGACTTAAAGGGATAGAAAAGTCAAAATTGAAATGTGTGTGGGTGCATTTCAGTTTTGAATAGCAATATTCTTACAATATACTTCCATTAGCAAAAATTATTCTGGTAAAAGTTATAACTGTTTATCAGTGGCATATGCACATATGTTGTGAGAGCCGTGCACCTGTATTCAACCACTACACCGTTTCATAGAGTTAGAAGATATGGGGTTTGAATGCACGTGCACGACTGTCACTGCATATGCCTCTGACAAACAGTAATAACGTTTACTAGAAGCAAGTATGCTAATGGAAGTATATTGCAAAATTGAAACTATTTAAAATTGAAATGCACCCATGTAGATTTCAATTTTGACCTTTCTGTCCCTTTAAATTGCAGGAAAAGGGTGTGAAATAAATAATGAAACTATATTGCAAAGGTGTTTTATTATGCATAATTAAGCATTTTATATAACAATCTTAAAGTGTTTACGGTCTATTTAAAGGTATATGTAAGTCGAAATTCAACTTGAGGCGGGATCAGAAGTGTGCACGTGACTTGAGCACAATATAGCGGCAGTGTTTGCAACACTGTAACAATGTTGTACATATAGTGCACAAGACATGCACACTCCTAACAAAACTGAGCAAAACACTTACTCTAATGACATAAAGCTACAGTTTTACCAACGATTAATCATGTGATTTCACCCAATGTAATATTCATACTGATTCATTAATAAGTGTTTTTGTAAAAAGTTAAAAACAAATGAAAATATTTAAACTGTCACCCTTGAAGTTTAAGAGCAAACCACTGGAAAGGTTATAGTTTCCAAAAGCATGTAGACCTGGAATATAACTTGTTTGCACATAATATTACGTTTTGTATATCTTGGGGGGGAAAAACTAAGGAAAAGCAAATGCAAAAATAAGAAGACAACAGGAAAATTCATGGTTTGAGCTGCCTCTTAATAGAACTATGAAGCAAAAAAGAAACACCTATGATACAGATGAAGCAAATAATTCATCAAATTTACTTCTTTTACCAAATATCAACAAAGGAAACAAAAGTAAATTGAATAGTTTTACTCCGTCTGGGTCATATATAATTCTGACGTCCATGTCTTTTTAAAAATTATAAAAGAAACAAGTTTGGAACCTGGGTACATTGGTAAAGTCATGATTTGTACATATCAGCAAGAACACGTGAGTTTACAAATCATTGTTTCAGAAATGATCTCTGTAGCTCAGCAAATGTTTAGACATATAGGGAATCTGTTGCTTTGGGCACATTTGATGATGTTTGAAGGTCATTCTGTGTTTTAGTTCAAATTCATTCGCAGACTTATGTTCCTGAGTCATAAATTAAGGGTTTGTAATTAAGCTGTTAACAAGCTGGACAGATATGGTCACCAGGATTAGATGCCTGCGGGTGGCTATCAATAGAAGGCCTCTAAGGTCTAATATCAAATATAACTAGAGTAATATATCACGTAAAAAAAAACAGTGAGAGCTGTGTGGAAGAAATACTTTTTTCTCTTCTGCTTCAAATTTGCAAACATTGCCAAAAGGAAGGTTACAAAAGATGATTATTTTTTTGTGTGACACATTACATTATTTTTTGTTTCCTGATGTCTTTTAACAGATTCTTTTTCCAAACCTGTTCTGTCCGGTGAAAGTCACAAAAATAATCCAAAAGAATAGTAAAACAAAGCTACTAATCAATTTAGTACAAATGATGACTCTGAGGTATAGGGGGTGTTATTGAAAATCTTGTTATAAGTAGGTTAGTGGGTTGTAATGTATACCATTTTCCTGTCTTGGTTGACCTGGTGACTTTCCTTTGTTGAGTAGACTTATGTGATGGTTGTACAGATTTGATTGCAGGAAACATAATATTCTGCATCTGCATTGTGTATTGCCTTGATACCCTAAAATAAGTAGTAAATTAGCAGTTTAAATGTTAAGACTTTTAGTTATTTTGCTTGTTCTGTAGAATGATTAATCTGAGAACTGGGGCTCTTTGTTCTCAGTCGAATGGTTACTCTCAGTTGTTCAAGTTACTGATATGGTTACTCTCAGTTGGTCAAGTTGACCATATGGTTACTCTCAGTTGGTCAAGTTGACTGTATGGTTACTATAAGTTGGTCAAGTTGACTGTATGGTTACTATCAGTTGGTCAAATTGATGTTATGCTCACTCTCATTTGGTCAAGTTGACAGTATGATTACTGTAAGTTGGCCAAGTTGACTGTATGCTTACTCTTAATTGGTCAAGTTGACGGTATAATTACTCTATTGGTCATCAGTTACTCAAGTTGACCCTATGGTTAGTCTCATTTGGTCAAGTTGACTGTATGGTTATTTCCTGTTGGTGAAGTTGACCCTATTGTTACTCTCAGTTTCTTAAGTTTACCGTATGGTTACTCTAAGTTGGTCAAGTTGACCATATGGAAAAATAGATATTTAAATATATGTACATCATTTTATTTTAACTCTCAAAAAAGGGACTGTGGTCTTTTTCTAAGTACATAGAGGTTGTCTGATTTGTCACTCACACAGACTTGCATTCTGTTAATTATGAGTTGTAAAATATTGTTATATGCTGTGATTATGCTTTGATATCTTTTCTCGACAGTGTGTTATGTAATTAAATCTTTACACATGGCCAGCAGAGTAAATAATACATCTGAGCTTGGAGTGTACATTAAAGTCTTTTATAATATTAGCAGAACATAATTTTTATGCACTGCACCTGTTCAAAATATGCTGATACAATGCTGGTGGAATTCTGGTATAAGTGCCTTGCAGAAATGGGATCCACGCCACCATCTGCTAATTTATATATTCTTAAACGAAACCATTGCAACTGAAATTCTATGGCTGGGGTGACAGACCATGCAGTGCGAATATTAAATGTTTTAAAAATTTAAAGGGACTTTGCAGAAACTTTAAAATATGATTTTATTATTGTGATTTTAAAGCTCACATATCTGATATTACAATCTCAGCCAATTAAATCAAGCTGTATAGTTACATTTGAGCACACATGGGTGTCTGTACACCTTTTTTCTTGTATTTATAGAAAATCTGATTTAAAATTATTTATTTGGTTTAGGGGTCTCATGTATTTTTAACAGTCTTAGGGGCCTATTTATCAAGCTTTGTATAGAGCTTGAAGTCCTGTGTTTCTGGCGAGCCTTTACGCTCGCCAGAAACACAAGTTATGAAGACCGCTGCTCCATAACCTGTCTGCCTGCTCTGAGGTGGCGGACAGACATCGCCGGAAATCAACCTGATCCAATACGATTAGTTTGATTGACACCTCCTGCTGATGACCGATTGGCCACGAATCTGCAGGGGGCGGCGTTGCACCAGCAGTTCACAAGAACTGCTGGTGCAATGATAAATGCTGACAGCGTATGCTTAGGAG
The DNA here is from genome assembly GCF_027579735.1 of Bombina bombina. NCBI lineage: Eukaryota > Metazoa > Chordata > Amphibia > Anura > Bombinatoridae > Bombina > Bombina bombina. The sequence goes on along the minus strand of NC_069508.1, from coordinate 188,543,485 downwards.
CACCTGGTTAGTGCATGCTGATTAGTGGCAAATTTAGCTATATATATATATATATATATATATATATTTTATTTATTTATTTTTTTTTTTTATTTTTTTTTTCATGGGTTGAAAAGGAAGGAATGAGCAGGAATGTAATCCTAGTAAAAAAGACAGGGATTTCAGCACTCTTTTGTAAAGTAAGCTCAAAGCGATCAATACGTTTCAAAAAAAATGTGGTTTATTTAATAGTGGAAAGGGATCTCTTCCCACTGAACGAACACCATCACCCAAGAAACAAAACACTATGTTGTATTAATAGCAATGTATCATTAGATGCAGGTAGTAATTAAATATGCTTCCTACAAAAACATTAGAGTTAGTATATTAACCTGACCGGTCAGGGGTACACATCCAAAAAATGTTACACAAAAACTGCTGACGCGCGTTTCACCCGCAGGGCTGATAGACAGACCGGGCTTTGTCAGGGCGATATGCCATAGGGACCATACAATCCCTTTTTATACTTTTTCAAGATGGCGCCTCTGCTGGAAGGTGAAGTTTACTACATCTTATATAAAAACAATATTGAAACAATGTTATCACATCTATTGTAACAATTAAGTTACATAACAAAATACTAACTCTATGTCTAAACCTATTAGAAATATATGCAAATAGCATCCCTAATATTTATAAAGACAAAATCTATCTAAACATAGTGGGCTTACAAAATCTCTCAATCAAGCCATTCTGGTTACAGTGGTACTTTTTCATTAGCAAGGCCGTCTTAAAGAAAACAGGCCATATCTAATTTATCATTCAAACCTTCAGGAAGCTGAGTCTTCAAGATAGAAATCCACCTACATTCTTTTTGTAGGAGGATTTTGTCGTTATCACCTCCTCTACCGTTTGTGATACCCCTATCAATGCCGATAAATTTGAGAGAGTCAGGATTACAGTCATGAATCAACTTGTAGTGTTTAGCAACATTACTTTTCTGATTTTTATTTTTAACATCATCGCGATGTTCTGTTATTCGGTCCTTAATGGCTCTCCTCGTTTTGCCCACGTAAAAACGTGGGCAACTACAGGATAGCAAATAGATGACCCCTTCTGTGTTGCAGTTAACAAAATGTTTTAGCTTGTACCTTTTTCCCGTGTGTGTGCCAAAGTCTTTTGTCTTGACCATATATTTGCATGCCACACATCTACCACAGGGGTGGTTGCCTGATGACTATAAAAATAATAAAGTTTATAGCTATCAATCAGCCAAGGGAGCCTACGATTCTGGAACAGATAGTTTAGATGTGGAGGTAGAACACCCTAGGTCTAGCCCTGATAATAAACACTCTTTTTCGGGGAAGGAGGAGAGGCGATAGGAAGAGAAGGAGGAAGGGGGACAAGTTTAAATTCAGGAGAGAGACGCTACCCCTCCAGACAACGTCGCCAACAGGGCTACGAACAGAACCAGAGGAACTATCCTCAGGGCAGACCCCGACGCTTTCGAAGCCGCAGGGGATTTTAAACCATGCAGAAAATGACTTACAAATTATTAACCTGTCCTCCTTCAAACTGGGGTTGACACACATAGAAGTGCTTAAGAAAGATGTGTGTATATATATATAACAGCAGTCTGGCTCATTGCTTTGTCTTCGTGTGTGTGTATATATATATGTGTATATAGATATATAACAGCAGTCTGACACATTGCTTTGTGTGCTAAATTGTCCATTGCAGAAATACTTTGTCACTTATACTTAAGTATCGTCCTCCATACCGCTGCTTAGCTCTGCATTTATAAATGTGCTTTATTTTTTGCTTATTATTCTAGTTTTGTAGTTGTGTTATGAACATTAAGATCCTCTAATGTTCACACTGCAGATATCAACTTTTTTGGGGGGGTTTCTATTTTTCTTTGCAACTTCATAACCAGTAAGGGAAAACCTGTCCTTTCCAATTATTTCCGCCACCTGCGGTATGTGACCCTGTGTATAGAAAGATATTAATACAAGAGATAATAACTACTGCACGGTTTCAGCAAAGGGTTTGTATTTTGTATATTTCCTAGAAGCAGAACCTCGGTTCCTTACAGAGACAATGGATCGTCTGTGTGCTACTGGTTATGTATACTGGCCTTTCCAAGATCGGATACACTGTCATTAACCTTCTGCTCAGGGATGCAGGCTGGAAAGCAAAGATAAACTGCATTTAAGTGAGCTGTGATATGCTGGAAATGGCAGAAGAACAATCTTCGTTGACAAGATTTATGGGCAGTGTGCTTGGCTATGGGGAAAGAAGGATTGTGAGCTAGGAGCAAAAATACATTTAGCACTGAATCTATGTGAGAATTCTTAACCCAATCCAGAGAGGTCAGATATTGGGTGAGCAAATAGGAACAGAACAATAGGGCATGACAGGAAAGAAATGAGACTAGGGCAAAGCAACACCTTTGGCTACTAAGTTATCATGTCAGGCTTAAGTATTGTCAGCTAATTAGATTTTGTTGGAGATTGTGTGATGTCAATTTTTCATACACCAGCTTAGAGAAAAAAATGCAAAGCCCTTTTTTTGTTATTTATTGTTTAGTGCTTTAGTTTTGTCCACAATAGGATCCATAACTATTTTAACCCCTCAATTTTTAAAGAAGGCTGCAACGCATTGTGTTATGTCTGTTCTACTTAAAGGGACATAATCGTGCAAAGGGAAACGTACTAAGGATTTAGTACATTTTATTATTGTTATACTTTTCGACACAGGATACGAGAGCAAAGTAAATTTGATAGTATAAGTACATTGAAAAACATCTTTAAAAATAGCATGCCGTACGTGAGCCATGAGTTTACTTTTTACTTACGTGTCCCTTTAAACTAAAATACAATGGTGAATAATGGGTTCCTTTTAGGCTTCCCCTATTGCCACTTTCCTTAACTTTTTAGCCCAATAATACACTTATCCTATATTGATACTAGGGATGGGTGAATGTTTCTAAAAATTAGAAATTTAAAACGAATTTTGATGCATTCGTTCATTCAAATAGAATTTCGAATGTTTATATAACATTCTAACATTCTATTTTCGAATTTTCCTTTTTTGAATTTTTCAATAAATTTTGAACATATTCATTTGAATAATAGAATGTTTAGCTATGTATTCATTCAATTTCGAAATGTAATATTTGAATTTGAATGTGACATTCGAATTCAAATGTAAGATTCAAATTCGAAATAGTATTTCTAGTCTACAACTGTGTTTAATAAATGTAGTATTTGAATTCGAATGCTTTTTTTCACTCCCGCTCACACGCTAACTCCGATAGAAGCTTTGTGCGCATGTTGGTACCACGCGTATTGCAAGTTGAAAGTAAAAAGTTTTCGCCTGCGCACTAACCCAAAGTGCACAAAGAGCCGTAGTTAGAATATCACGACTGCGTTAACGTATTTTTCCCATAGACTTTAATGAAGCATGAAAAGTAAAAAAAAACACCCAACAAGTCATATAAACCTGATCTATACCTATATATATATATATATATATATATATATATATATATATATATATATATATATATGTTCACTGCTTGTAATTAAAAATTATTAGAATACAACTGGAGTGCTGCAGTCATTTCTACATTTTATATATATATGTATATATAGATGATTACATACTGGTATAGATATATACAGATATACATGGAAATATGTATTTAGAAATACTTAGAACATATTCCCCTATGCGAAGAACATTGGAATATGAAATATTTACAGTACAAACACAGTTAAACACTTTTAAATATGAATATTGCATAAATATAATTTTTCATGTTTTCAGCTACTTGGCTGCAGAGGGCTCCAATGCACATATATACATATGTATTTATGTGTTTATATGCGTATATATGTCTGTAAATACATATGTGTATATATGTATATATATCAGTGATGTGCAGTCACTAGAGGCAGGTGAGGCAGTGCTTCACCTATCATATGGGCAAAAATATATTTTTTTTTATTGGCTTTAAAAAAAAAATTGTAATTTTTTTTCCCCAGCATTTTTTTTTCTCACAGCTATATGTTGTGCAATGGAGAGGCACAAGCAGGTCTGCCCACCATTACACAACATGCTGCGCCACCTACTGGATGCAAGTGGTTAAGATCATTGCATGGCCCATTAACTTCTTATTTGAGGCAGTCCTATTTGGGCTGAACCAATCCAGCGAGAGGCATTAGTAAGTGGAACTTAGGGTTGGGGCTGGATGTTAAATCATATAAAACAAAACAAAAACGGAAAAAAACTACTTTCATATATTTTGTTGCTGTCCTGTGAACCTGCTCGCTTTGTTAAAGTGAAAAAGAGAGTTCTGTTCTTCCCCTCTAAGTGCAGTGGAATGTGCCACTGTCACTTCCTGAATCCTTACAGAGGAGGAAGAGAGGCACAGAGAGCACTGCAGTGTTTCAGCCACATCTTATTAAAGTAAGATTTTACTGAAAGGAATTCTGTTAGTGAAAATAATCATTTAATGAATGTGGTTTAGTGTTTTTTTACTCTTTTACAGCAGGGTCGTTTTTGTATTTTGTTTACTCAAACTTACACCCACTAACTTAGCAGCTTGCCTCTGTACTTCACACTAAATTATAGACTAATTTTCTGAACTCTCTGTAGCTCTGCTGTTTTATTACTTTAAAATGCAGTGGTCCCCCCCCCCCCCTTGTGTGTGTGTGTGTCTCTCTCTCTCTCTCTATCCATCTCTCTCCTTATGTGTTGTTCTCCCCCATGGTCTCTTTCTCTCTCTGTCTCTCTTCCTCCCCCTCTGACTCTCATCCCTTATGTAATGAAAGAATCTATAAGCATAATTTGCAGCATTAAAGTAAAAAGTATGTTTTAAACATATTTTAATGGGCATGGATTTCTAGATCTCATAATCAGAGCAAGCATTGTGTTATCTGGCAAGAGTTTCTGTTACAATCCTTTTAGACTAAAATCAGATGTTTACTAAGTTGACCAGTTTTCCAAGACACAATTTAAAGGGACATGAAACCCATATGAAACCCATATGCAAATTTAAATAACTTTCCAATTTACATCTAATATCTAATTTTCTTCATTCTTTTGATGTCCTTTGTTTAAAATCATATCTAAATATGCTCAGTAGCTGCTGATTGGTGGCTGCACATAGATACCTCATGTGATTGGCTCACCCATGTGCATTGCTATTTCTTCAACAAAGGATATCTAAAGAATGAAGGCGTATCCTAGCCACTGCCTCACCAGCCTCTGACGTCACTGCACGTCACTGATATATATATGTATACCTACATATACATATTTAGACGTATATGTATTTATCTCTAAGTTAAAGGGACATTATACACTCATTTTTTCTTTGCATAAATGTGTTGTAGATGATCTATTTATAAAGCCCACAAAGTTTTTTTTAAAAATAAATGTATAGTTTTGCTTATTTTTAAATAACATTGCTCTGATTTTCAGACTCCTAACCAAGCCCCAAAGTTTTATGTGAATACCATTACCGTCAGCTACCTTCTCCAGCTTGCTTCTGTTTGTGTAAAGGGTCTTTTCATATGCAAAAGAAGTGGTAGGGGGGGAGTGTCTTATTTCCCACTTGCAGTGGGCTTTCCAGCTACCTTTTCAACAGAACCAAACTGACAGTTTCTAAGTAAGTTTTTAAACAGTTTTATACTGGATTTTCATATCAGTATCTGTGCATCTTATTCTTTATAGTAGTGCCTATTACTTGCAGTTATATGAAAATGAGTGTATACTGTCCCTTTAAAGCCTTTTGCCCCTGCCTTTTATTTTCACCTGAGACCTCATATCTTTGAGCCCTTATAACTTTTGAATGCAATTTTTTTTAAATTATTTTTATTAGACAGTGATATTATGAGTTTAACTGTACTTTTTAATGTGTTTTTGATGTGTGTTAAATTCAACTGCGCTTGCGCGAACATATTTAATATACACGCTACTTCTAACGCAAACCCCAGCAATAAACCCCTTATCACTCAGCTGTTAGTGCGCGACTCGTAATCTAGTTGTACGTTAGTACTCACATTTTAGTTTTCTATAATCTCAAAATTGTAAAATGTATCATAAAGCAAACTGGAATAAAGCCTGAAAAGAAAAGCACTGGGGAGACAGATAAAACAGAATTATGGAATGGACATGTTGATTTTATTTTTATTATTATATTTTATCCTTTCATGGGGGGGGGGGAATGACTTTTTAGAGGAGTATGGATCATATCACTGTGTGAAAAGAGAGGTTAGGGTGAGGGGTTGGGTTGGCAAATAATTGCTTAGATTTAGTGATACATTTCACCAACTGGCCTGCTACTAAAATGAATGACTCTGTTTTCTGGGTTTGTTTTCTGCATCATGGGGAAGCCAGCGCAACAAACCTATTGATCCCCATAAATACCTGATTCTTAATATGTTTTTTTTAAAAAAAAGCAGATAAAATTGTATTTATTTTTACCCATTCAGGGAAGCTTCACTTTATAGAGCCGTATTGATACTTTGAGGCCTATTTATCAAATGTCTGTCGGACCTGATCTGACAGTGCGGATCAGGTCCGACAGACATCGCTGAATGCGGAGAGCAATACGCTCTGCGTATTCAGCATTGCACCAGCAGCTCACAAGAGATGCTGGTGCAACGCCGCCCCCTGCAGACTCGCGGCCAAGGGAGGTGTCAATCAATCCGATTGTACTCGATCGGGTTGAATTGTGGCAATCTCTGTCTTTAGACCGCTGCTTCATAACTGCTGTTTCAGACTCCAGAAACACGGGCCCATACGGAGCTTGTATTGATTTTAATAATAAAGGGACATGAAACTCACAAAATTTCTTTCATGATTCAGACAGAGCATGCAATTTTAAACATCTTTCTAATTTACTGCTATTATTACAGTTTTTTGTGCTTTTGGTATCTTTTGTTGAATAGAAGGGCAGTAAGCTCAGGAATATGCACATGTCTGGAGCACTATATGGCAGCAGTTTTGCAAGAATGTTATACATCAGCAAGAGCACTAGATGGCAGCACTATTTCCTGACATGTAGTACTAATGTTATACATTAGCAAGAGCACTAGATGGCAGCACTATTTCCTGACATGTAGTACTAATGTTATACATAAGCAAGAGCACTAGATGGCAGCACTATTTCCTGACATGTAGTACTAATGTTATACATAAGCAAGAGCACTAGATGGCAGCACTGTTTCCTGACATGTAGTACTAATGTTATACATAAGCAAGAGCACTAGATGGCAGCACTGTTTCCTGTCATGTAGTACTAATGTTATACATTAGCAAGAGCACTAGATGACAGCACTATTTCCTGACATGTAGTACTAATGTTATACATTAGCAAGAGCACTAGATGACAGCACTATTTCCTGACATGTAGTACTAATGTTATACATTAGCAAGAGCACTAGATGGCAGCACTATTTCCTGACATGTAGTACTAATGTTATACATTAGCAAGAGCACTAGATGACAGCACTATTTCCTGACATGTAGTACTAATGTTATACATTAGCAAGAGCACTAGATGGCAGCACTATTTCCTGTCATGCAGTAATAATGTTATACATTAGCAAGAGCACTAGATGGCAGCACTATTTCCTGACATGCAGTAATAATGTTATACATTAGCAAGAGCACTAGATGGCAGCACTATTTCCTGACATGCAGTAATAATGTTATACATTAGCAAGAGCACTAGAGGGCAGCACTATTTCCTGTCATGTAGTACTAATGTTATACATTAGCAAGAGCACTAGATGACAGCACTGTTTCCTGTCATGTAGTACTAATGTTATACATTCGCAAGAGCACTAGATGGCAGCACTATTTTCTGTCATGTAGTACTAATGTTATACATTAGCAAGAGCACTAGAGGGCAGCACTATTTCCTGTCATGTAGTACTAATGTTACACATTAGCAAGAGCACTAGATGGCAGCACTATTTCCTGTCATGTAGTACTAATGTTACACATTAGCAAGAGCACTAGATGGCAGCACTATTTCCTGTCATGTAGTACTTATACATTAGCAAGAGCACTAGATGGCAGCACTATTTCCTGACATGTAGTACTAATGTTATACATTAGCAAGAGCACTAGATGGCAGCACTATTTCCTGTCATGTAGTACTAATGTTATACATTAGCAAGAGCACTAGATGGCAGCACTATTTCCTGACATGTAGTACTAATGTTATACATTAGCAAGAGCACTAGATGGCAGCACTATTTCCTGACATGTAGTACTAATGTTATACATTAGTAAGAGCACTAGATGGCAGCACTATTTCCTGACATGTAGTACTAATGTTATACATTAGCAAGAGCACTAGATGGCAGCACTATTTCCTGACATGTAGTACTAATGTTATACATTAGCAAGAGCACTAGATGGCAGCACTATTTCCTGTCATGTAGTACTAATGTTATACATTAGCAAGAGCACTAGATGGCAGCACTATTTCCTGTCATGTAGTACTAATGTTATACATTAGCAAGAGCACTAGATGGCAGCACTATTTCCTGACATGTAGTTCTAATGTTATACATTAGCAAGAGCACTAGATGGCAGCACTATTTCCTGACATGTAGTACTAATGTTATACATTAGCAAGAGCACTAGATGGCAGCACTATTTCCTGACATGTAGTACTAATGTTATACATTAACAAGAGCACTAGATGGCAGCACTATTTCATGACATGTAGTGCTCCTACCTATGTATCTCTTCAACTATGGGAACAAAGCAAATTTGATAATAGAAGTAAATTGGAAACTGTTTTTGAAAACTGTATGCTCTGTCTGAATCACAAAAGAAATTGTTTGGGTTTTATATCCCTTTAAAGGGACATTAAACACTAAATCAATTCTAGAAAGAATGATGCATTCAAAGAAAAGATTAGTCTGAGAATAACCCGTAGATGTATTTTTTAAAGTTTCATTAGCTGCTTAAATATTGACAACATACAGGGTAAGTGTAAAGTTTTAGCATCTATAAAACAATGTGAGCTTCCATGTTGTAACTTAGGTTACCTTCTCTGCTGTGGCCAATTAGGGACAGTTATAAATAGGTCACTAGAGTGTGCAGCCAATGGCTGTGTGGAATAGAACAGTGGTCTACTCTTCCATTTCTAACAGGAACTAGAAAGCTCACAAATTTAGAATGGAATTACAGGAAAAGGGGGCAAAATAAATAATACAAATATATATACGATTTATTCTTTTATATTACCTTCTCAAAGTGTTTAATGTCCCTTTAATTCAGGATAATGTAAACTCTACTGTACTCTCTGCTTTATGTTTTTATCTGTGCTTTATTTACCTTTAGATAAAACCTGGGTTGTTCAAATATTCAATGCTAACACATTTGCACCCATATGCTGACAACACAGCTTCCAGCTCCTGTATGTTATTCCTTTCTAAAAAAATATGTGTTTATAGAAAATTGCTGGGCTATTCTATTTTATGAAATTGAAATGGATGATTTTTCCATTGTAAAGGAAAGTGAATCATCTCACATGAGATAAAGGCACATAAAAGTCAAACTTGAAATGCACAGTAGTGAATTTCATATTCAAATAGAAGCTTTTTTTTTTTGCACTATGCAGTTCTTTGCTACAAAAAGGTTTCTTTTAAATTGTATCACTGCATTAATGATGACTTTTACCTTCCACAGAACTCACTGCCAAAACAGCAGCTGGGAGTTTTCATGAGCATTCTGCCTATGCTCAGGCAATGTTTACGTTCCTTTAAGTAATAAAGGAACTTGGGGACAAACTTAAACTTTCATGATTCAGATAAAATATTAATTTTAAAATAAAGATTTCTAATTTACTTCTCTAATAAAATGTACATCTTTCTCTTGGTATCTTTTGTTAAAACTAGGTATACCAAGGTCAGGAGAGTGCACGTCTCTTGAGACATTGCTGCAAACACTACTGCCATATATGCTGCATAGTTAAACAGTCAAACAGTATGGGCTTAAAAAAATGTTGTTTTTGAAATATATAGATAAAACAGAATGTAAAATATCAAAGTGCTAAGTCTCTAAAAAAAATGTTCTGAGATGATTCCCGATACTAAAGTACCTTTGAAAATCATATTCCATGACATAAATGGTTAATCCATAGAATCCATAAGTGTAGAATCAAATCCTAGCAATTCTTAAAGGGACAGTCAACACTAAAATTGTTATGGTTTAAAAAAATAGACAATGCCTTTACAACCCATTCCCCAGCTTTACACAACCAACATTGTTATATTAATATACTTTATAACATTTAAACCTCTAAATTTATGTCTGTAAGCCACTACAGACAGCCTCTTATCACATGCTTTTTTATTTGCTTTTCACAACAGGAGACTGCTAGTTCATGTGGGCCATATAGATAACATTGTGCTCAGTCCCATTGAGTTATTTAAGAACACAACACTAATTTGCAAAAATGCAAGTCAATAGATAATAAATAAATAGTCATGTGATCAGGGCTCTGTCTGCAGAGGCTTAGATACAAGGCAATCACAGAGGTAAAAAGTACATTAATATAACTGTTGGTTATGCAAAACTGGGGAATGGATAATAAAGGATTATCAATATTTTAAAACAATAAAAATTCTGGTGTAGACTGTCCATTTAAATAGGTGCCCAGACACTCCATTAAAGGGACACTGAACCCAAATTGTTTCTTTTATGATTCAGATAGAGCATGCAATTTTAAGCAACTTTCTAATTGACTCCTATTATTAAATTGTCTTCATTCTCTTGGTAGCTTTGTTTGAAATGCAAGAATGTAAGTTTAGATGCCGGCCCATTTTTGGTGAACAAACTGGGTTGTTCTTGCTGATTGGTGGATAAATTCACCCACCAATAAACAAGTGCTTTCCATGGTTCTGAACAAAACAAATAGCTTAGATGCCTTCTTTTTCAAATAAAGAAAGCAAGAGAACGAAGAAAAAATGATAATAGGTGTAAATTAGAAAGTTGCTTAAAATTGCATGCTCTATCTGAATCATGAAAGAAAAAAATTGGGTTCAGTGTCCCTTTAAGCCATGATACAAAAAACTGAAGAGAGGCACAAATATGATTAAAGATAAAATATATTTGATAAGCCTAGATGATCCAAAAAGCTCAACACATTTTTGTTCCTTGAACTGGGAACTTCTTCAAGAGAATACCCAGGAAAACAATGATAGGAAGAAACTGCAGATAACTTTATTCTCATCCAGTGAGACTACAGTACCATAACAAAAGAGACATGCAAATATTTTACAATTATAAACATTTACATAACCCCCTTTGAAAACATAATCATTTTTTCCCCCTGTCGCTATCATTACACATTTAATGCATGAGATACCATGTATTGAACGTATCACATAGCTATAGCTGTTAATGGCAAAAATGTTCACTAAGAAAAAATAGGAGAAGTGACACTCAATGAATTTCGAACATGAACTCGCGTTTACAATGGATTTAGGCCATTATGTCATTGGTTGTGGTTATTGACACAATATACAATTCTCTCTGATCTTACACACCACTAATTAACTAAATTACGCCTTATCTCTTTTTGAAATATAAAGCAGGAGTATTTTAAGTGACATTTTAATCTAATACACTTGATCAAAGCAGCAATTGGGGTTCTTATGTGTTAGTCTAATAATGTACAGAATCAAACCTTTTTTATGTAGCCGAGATATTGTCAGGCATTAAATTGAAAGAGACATTAAACTATTAAAGGACTTCAGTTTGCTACAGAGTCATTTTTATTCATCTTTATTCTCTGTGATGTTATCCTTCTTAATCAGTGTTTTTTGTAAAATGACACAATGTTTATGACAACATTCAATAAAAGGTAAAAGTGACACAAGAGATGTAATAAATTATTTCCTTAGTAGAAATACAACCACAGAAAACAAAAGACAATGGATAAAATATCATAAAATCCGGTCCAGTCTTTCAACAAAAAATATGGGGAGTGGGGGGCAGGGAGTGTACAGCTAGCGGAACAGTTGGGCTTAATAGTGTGTGTTATTTGCATCTCAGAGAGAAGTGGGAAAATAAAAAAAATAAGTAGAATTGGGTAGAATGTGGTAATGGGCAGGATGGTCTAAAGGTGTTTGTTCCTTAGGGGGGAGTCTGGTAGGATAATAGCTGTTTTGTTTGTTGCTTGGGGGTGGAGTCTGGTAGGATAATAGCTGTTTTGTTTGTTGCTTGGGGGTGGAGTCTGGTAGGATAATAGCTGTTTTGTTTGTTGCTTGGGGGTGGAGTCTGGTAGGATAATAGCTGTTTTGTTTGTTGCTTGGGGGTGGAGTCTGGTAGGAGCGTAGATGGCTTTGGTTGTTTTTAAGCAGGATTTACAGGAGAAATCTGGTCATAATAAGCTAGTGAGGGTAGTTTAAATGACAATGGGGCAGGACTCCCTAACCATGGCAATGTTTAAAATTTTAGATACTTGGGAGTTTTTATTTGGCACTAGTCTTCTTTCTTTCCACCCATTGTAATATATAATGCCCATACACTCATTCATATGATGGACAGCAGTTGTATAAGCATAAGAAATAGAACCTAACTAACTAAATAATTGCTCATTTGATGAATGAATATATAGAAGACTCTATTTTTGTTTCAAATAATAGTGTTTCAGAATTGATTATCCCTACTTTTAAAAGTAAAATAAATTTCTGTTAGGCCATCATTTGTAAAGTTTAGATACCTCTAACATAAAATGTAAATAACATGGGAGGGATAGAGTCAGGGGCCTAAATACAGGGGTCTCACAGGTTTAAATTAAGAGCCCTCTGGTTCTGCAACCAGTCATTATGGCTGCATGCTCAGATTCTACAACTGTCCATTACAGACCACCTTGCCAGTAAAGGGGTTAATGTCTGCAATGTCATTTGAACTGTAGAAAATAATTGCTGCTGATGCACTGCGTAAGGTGTAAATGTATAATTGAACGGTAATTTAAATAAGAACTCAAACCTATTATGAAACACAAAATACATATCCAAAAACAAAGGAATGTATTTTTTATTTCATGCAATACTGTTGTTAAATACATAAATGACAATTTAAATATTTTTGATGTTGTTAATAAAAAAGACAGACGTCAAACGGAAACTCAAAATCAACTTGGATTTATTTTGATGCCAGAGACTTAAAGGATGTAAAAAAAATAATAAATTTTTTAGAATTTTTATTTAATAAACATAATTTCTCCTTTTAGGAGGGACATGGAATTCAAATTTAAACTTTCACGATTTAGATAGAGCATGCAATTTTACGAGACTTCCCAATATATTTCTGTTATAAAAGGTACTTTGTTATCTTGATATGCTTTGTTGCAAAGCATACCTAGGTAGGCTCGAGAACAGCTACTGGAGCTAGCTGGTGATTGCTGGCTATACACATATGCCTCTTGTCTTTGGCTCACCAGATGTGCCCAGCTAGGTCCTAGTAGTACCTTACTTTTATTTCCCTAGAAGGATGCAACCTATGATAGGAGCATACATAAGTATGCACACATATGATTGGTTTACCTGCATCATCCTTATTTGGTGTAGCAAAGGAGACAAATAAGTGTGTGATACTAAACACATAGGGCTAGATTACACCTGGAGCAAAAAAAATGTTAGCGTTGTTGAGCACTAACTGCGCTCATGGTAAGTTGTATGTTTGTGCTGGTATTACAAGATGAAAGTAAGATGTTAGTGTGCAAGGAAAAGACTCAAGCGCACTAACATCTGGATGTCAGATAACACAACCGCAATTATCCATTTCCTCATAGATGTTCCTCACTTAGAAGAACATTTTATTTTAATTAAAAAAATATATACTGTATATATATTTATTTTGCAACATTTATATCTATATCTATATATTTATAAGAGTACTGCATTGAGCAATGATACTTTTTTTATTGGACTAACTATACATTTATAAGTTGACAAGCTTTCGGAAAGTCCTCCTTTTTCAAGTATAGCTTCAGACTTGAAAAAGGAGTATGTTCTTCCGAAAGCTTGTCAACTTATAAATGTATAGTTAGTCCAATAAAAAAGTATCATTGCTCAATGCAATACTCTTGTTATTTTGATATCTAAATCTCTGGACTAACACGGCTACTCCAATCAATATATATATATTTATTTTGCAACATTTATATCTATAGCTATATATTTATAAGAGTACTGCATTGAGCAATGATACTTTTTATTGGACTAACTATACATTTATAAGTAGACAAGCATTCAGAAAAATTCCTCCCTTTCTCAAGTCTGAAGAAAAATCAGTGGAATTGACCACTTTCTGTTATTTTTACCCATCCTGTGTTTCAAGATATAGGAGCCGAATTATCAAGCTCCGAATGGAGCGTGAAGCCCCTGTTTCTAGGCTCGCCGGAAACAGTAGTTATGAATCAGCGGTCTACAGACCGCTGCTCCATAACTTATCTGCTGCCTCTGAGGCTGCGGTCTTCAATCAGCCCGATCCTATACGATTGGGCTGATTGACACCCCCTGCTAGCTTGTGCAATGATAAATGCTGACAGAGTATGCTGTCGGCATTTATTGATGTGCGGCGGACATTATACGCTACATCACATTATGTCCGCTCGCACATTAATAAATAGGCCCCATAATCTGTATATTCCATTGAATTGGTCAGTATTGCTTCAGACTTGGGAAAGGAAGGAATTCTTCTGAAAGCTTATCTACTTATGTAAAGTTAGTCCAATAAAAAAAGTATCATTGCTTAATGCAATTAATCTTGTTATTTTGTTATCTAAATCACTAACATGGCTACTCCAATCCACGTGTGTGTATATATATATATATATATATATATAAAAATATATAAGGATATAGATATAGCTAGAAAACCCTTAATCAGAATAAGTTTGGATTTTGAAATTCTGCATTTGGGGTTTTTACCTGTTTAGGTAGCCCTCAGTTTACACCGGAGCTAGGTTCAAGAAGGAATGGTTGTAAATCAAAACCGTTGTAAATTGAAACCCAGTTTATAATGTAAGTCAATGGGAAGTGAGGGAGTTAGGTTCCAGGCCCCTGTCAAAATTGGCATAAGTAAAACCTAATACATTATTTTTAAAGCTTTGAAATGAAGACTTTAAATGCTAAACAGCATTATAAACCTAATAAAATAATCACACAACACAGAATATATAATTAAACTAAGTTAAATGAACAAAAACATTTGCTAAACAGCATTATAAACCTAATAAAATAATCACACAACACAGACCTTACTTGCATTTTTCTGCAAACAGTTCTTTCTATGCATTCCAATCTGGACTGATTTATAGACGGGAAGATCTTGTTCCTTTGCAAGCTGCTCGATAGCTCAGGTCTGGTTAAACTGATTAATTTCAGCTTGCTTGGCTTGCATATCTTTGCTGCAACACAAGTGGACAGCTCCACCTTCTGGCTATTTTAATCAATGCACTGCTTCTCAATGCTTTTCAATAGCAGTCACATGACTAAAAAAAAAAGGTTGTTATTCTGAAACGGTGCAAATTGAACCGTTGTAATCCGAGGGCCACCTGTACAGGGAGTGCAGAATTATTAGGCAAGTTGTATTTTTGAGGATTAATTTTATTATTGAACAACAACCATGTTCTCAATGAACCAAGAAAACTCATTAATATCAAAGCTGAATAGTTTTGGAAGTAGTTTTTAGTTTGTTTTTAGTTATAGCTATTTTAGGGGGATATCTGTGTGTGCAGGTGACTATTACTGTGCATAATTATTAGGCAACTTAACAAAAAACAAATATATACCCATTTCAATTATTTATTTTTACCAGTGAAACCAATATAACATCTCAACATTCACAAATATACATTTCTGACATTCAAAAACAAAACAAAAACAAATCAGTGACCAATATAGCCACCTTTCTTTGCAAGGACACTCAAAAGCCTGCCATCCATGGATTCTGTCAGTGTTTTGATCTGTTCACCATCAACATTGCGTGCAGCAGCAACCACAGCCTCCCAGACACTGTTCAGAGAGGTGTACTGTTTTCCCTCCTTGTAAATCTCACATTTGATGATGGACCACAGGTTCTCAATGGGGTTCAGATCAGGTGAACAAGGAGGCCATGTCATTAGATTTTCTTCTTTTATACCCTTTCTTGCCAGCCACGCTGTGGAGTACTTGGGACGCGTGTGATGGAGCATTGTCCTGCATGAAAATCATGTTTTTCTTGAAGGATGCAGACTTCTTCCTGTACCACTGCTTGAAGAAGGTGTCTTCCAGAAACTGGCAGTAGGACTGGGAGTTGAGCTTGACTCCATCCTCAACCCGAAAAGGCCCCACAAGCTCATCTTTGATGATACCAGCCCAAACCAGTACTCCACCTCCACCTTGCTGGCGTCTGAGTCGGACTGTAGCTCTCTACCCTTTACCAATCCAGCCACGGGCCCATCCAATTGGCCCATCAAGACTCACTCTCATTTCATCAGTCCATAAAACCTTAGAAAAATCAGTCTTGAGATATTTCTTGGCCCAGTCTTGACGTTTCAGCTTGTGTGTCTTGTTCAGTGGTGGTCGTCTTTCAGCCTTTCTTACCTTGGCCATGTCTCTGAGTATTGCACACCTTGTGCTTTTGGGCACTCCAGTGATGTTGCAGCTCTGAAATATGGCCAAACTGGTGGCAAGTGGCATCTTGGCAGCTGCACGCTTGACTTTTCTCAGTTCATGGGCAGTTATTTTGCGCCTTGGTTTTTCCACACGCTTCTTGCGACCCTGTTGACTATTTTGAATGAAACGCTTGATTGTTCGATGATCACGCTTCAGAAGCTTTGCAATTTTAAGAGTGCTGCATCCCTCTGCAAGATATCTCACTATTTTTTACTTTTCTGAGCCTGTCAAGTCCTTCTTTTGACCCATTTTGCCAAAGGAAAGGAAGTTGCCTAATAATTATGCACACCTGATATAGGGTGTTGATGTCATTAGACCACACCCCTTCTCATTACAGAGATGCACATCACCTAATATGCTTAATTGTTAGTAGGCTTTCGAGCCTATACAGCTTGGAGTAAGACAACATGCATAAAGAGGATGATGTGGTCAAAATACTCATTTGCCTAATAATTCTGCACTCCCTGTATATATGAACTAATATTTATATTCCACTATAATAATAAGGATTTAATCTTGCAAAAAAAAAAAAAAAGAACAAAAGTCATTATCTATACAGGCAAACTACAGTTATGTGTAAACATTTGCAATCTATGTTCGCATATCAGCAGTGTGAATGTTTTCTAGGTTTCTTCTGAGTGATGTAATCGGTTTCATGCTTAAAAACTAATTGTGTTATTATGAACACCAATACACTAAACTATCCATACAGAGTTGCTATTTCACATTACAATTCTGGGGTTGCCAATTCTAGTATTTAAAGGGAGATTAAACTAAAAAAAAATGATTTCATGATTTGCTTCTTTTAACAATTTTTCTTTGATCTCTTGGTATCGTTTGCTGAAAAGCGGGGGTGTAAGCTCAGGAGCGTGCTCGTGTCTGGAGCACCATTTGGCAGTTTTGCAAGAATGTCATCCATTTTCAAGAGCACTAGATGGCAGCACAATTTCCTGCCATGTAATGCTACAGACACCTACCTAGGTATCTATTCAACAAAGAATACAGTGGGAATGAAGCTACTTTGATAATATTATTATATTGGAAACTTTTTAAAAACTGTTTGAGCTTGATATCCCTTTAACTGGAAAATCCAGTATGTTAAAGTCCAGTATATACAGTAGAATTGCACAATCCACAAATGCATAATAGAAAACCAATGTGTATACACACTTACTGTAAACTCCTGCACATGCTCAGTAGAATCAGGTGCCTCATAAAGTTGTGTATGTAAATATACTGTGCACGTTTTGATAAAAGAAGTAGACTAGATTTTTATTTTTATAAATTACATGCTCTGTATTATTATTATTTATTTTTTTAACTTTAGTGGCCCTTTAACTGGCGGTGTGGTAAAATGGCTGCTACCACACAGCCACTGTGATATGATCTTATAACTGAGAGTGGATGCAGTGCATGAGCTTTGGTCAGTGGTCAGCTACAGATATACCTGACAACAGCTGCAGGCAGTGAGATCTAATCTGAGATCTGCTACAGATATACCTGACAACAGCTGCAGACAGTGGGAGCTAATCTGAGATCTGCTACAGATATACCTGACAACAGCTGCAGACAGTGGGAGCTAATCTGAGATCTGCTACAGATATACCTGACAACAGCTGCAGACAGTGAGATCTAATCTGAGATCTGCTACAGATATACCTGACAACAGCTGCAGGCAGTGAGATCTAATCTGAGATCAGCTACAGATATACCTGACAACAGCTGCAGGCAGTGAGATCTAATCTGAGATCAGCTACAGATATACCTGACAACAGCTGCAGGCAGTGAGATCTAATCTGAGATCTGCTACAGATATACTTGACAACAGCTGCAGGCAGTGAGATCTAATCTGAGATCAGATACAGATATACCTGACAACAGCTTCAGGCAGTGAGATCTAATCTGAGATCAGATACAGATATACCTGAAAACAGCTGCAGGCAGTGAGATCTAATCTGAGATCTGCTACAGATATACCTGACAACAGCTGCAGGCAGTGAGATCTAATCTGAGATCAGCTACAGATATACCTGACGACAGCTTCAGGCAGTGAGATCTAAACTGAGATCAGATACAGATATACCTGACAACAGCTGCAGGCACTGAGATCTAATGTGAGATCAGATACAGATATACATGAAAACAGCTGCAGGCACTGAGATCTAATGTGAGATCAGATACAAATATACCTGACAACATCTGCAGGCAGTGAGATCTAATCTGAGATCTGCTACAGATATACCCGACAACAGATGCAGGCAGTGAGATCTAATCTGAGATCAGATACAGATATACCTGACAACAGCGGCAGGCAGTGAGATATAATCTGAGATCTGATACATATATACCTGACAACAGCTGCAGGCAGTGAGATCTAATCTGAGATCAGCTACAGATATACCTGTCAACAGCTGCAGACAGTGCAATCTAATCTGAGATTAGCTGTATATCTACAGATATACTTGACAACAGATGCAGGCAGTGGGATCTAATCTGAGATCAGATACAAATATACCTGACAACAGCTGTAGGCAGTGCAATCTAATCTGAGATCAGATACAGATAGACAGTGGTATCTAATCTGAGATCAGCTACAGATATACTTGACAACAGCTGCAGGCAGTGGGATCTAATCTGAGATGAGCTACAGATATAATTGACAACAGCTGCAGGCAGTGAGAGGTAATCGGAGATCAGATAGAGATATAGATATATATTAGATCTAATCTAAGATCAGCTACAGATATACCTGACAACAGCAGCAGGCAGTGGGATCTAATCTGAGATCAACTACAGATATACTTGACAACAGCTGCAGGCAGTGGGATCTAATCTGAGATCAGATACATATATATACCTGACAACAGCTGCAGACAGTGGGATCAAATCTGAGATCAGATACAGATATACCTGACTACAGCTGCAGGCAGTGGGATCTAATCTGAGATCAGATACAGATATACTTGCCAACAGCTGCAGACAGTGGGATCTAATCTGAGATCAGATACAGATATACTTTCCAACAGCTGAAGACAGTGGGATCTAATCTGAGATCAGATACAGATATACTTGACAAAAGATGCAGACAGTGGGATCTAATCTGAGATCAGATACAGATATACTTGACAACAGCTGCAGACAGTGGGATCTACTCTGAGATCAGCTACAGATATACTTTACATCAGTTGCAGACAGTGGGATCTAATCTGAGATCAGATACAAATATACCTCTCAACAGCTGCAGGCAGTGGGATCTAATTTGAGATCAGCTACAGATATACCTGACAACAGTTGCAGACAGTGGGATCTAATCTGAGAACAGCTACAGATATACTTGACAACAGCTGCAGACAGTGGGATCTAATCTAACATCAGATACAGATATACCTGACAATAGCTGCAGACAGTGGGATCTAATCTGAGATCAGATACAGCTATACTGCCAAGTGCTGCAGACAGTGGGATCTAATCTGAGATTAGATACAGATATACTTGACAACAGCTGCAGACAGTGGGATCTAATCTGAGACCAGCTACAGATATACTTGACATCAGCTGCTGACACTGGGATGTAATCTGAGATCAGATACAGATATACCCGACAACAGCTGCAGATAGTGGGATCTAATTTTAGATCAGCTACAGATATACCTGACAACAGTTGCAGACAGTGGGATCTAATCTGAGATCAGATACAGATATACCTGACAACAGCTGCAGGCAGTAGGATCTAATCTGAGATCAGCTACTGATATACCTGACAACAATGGCGGACAGTGGGATCTAATCTGTGAACAGCTACAGATATACCTGACAACTGTTGCAGACAGTGGGATCTAATCTGAGATCAGATACAGATATACCTGACAACAGCTGCAGGCAGCGGGATCTAATCTGAGAACAGCTACAGATATGCCTGACAACAGCTGCAGAGAGTGGGATCTGATCTGAGATCAGATATAGATATACCTGACAAGAGTTACAGGCAGTGGGGTCTAATCTGAGAACAGCTACAGATATACCTGACAACAGCTGTATGCAATGGGATCTGATAACAGCTACAGATATAACTGACAACAGCTGCAGGCAGTCTGATCTCATCTGAGATCAGATACAGATATACTTGAGAACAACTGCAGGCAGTGAGATCTAATCTGAGATTAGATACAGATATACCTAACAACAGCTGCAGGCAGTGAGCTCTAATCTGAGATCAGATACATATATACTTGACAACAGCTGCAGACAGTGGGATCTAATCTGAAATCAGATACAGATATACCTGACAACAGCTGTAGGCAGTGGGATCTAATCTGAGATCAACTACAGATATACCTGACAACAGCTTCAGACAGTGGGATCAAATCTGAGATCAGATACAGATATACCTGACAACAGCTGCAGGCAGTGGGATCTAATCTGAGATCAGATACAGATATACCTGACAACAGCTGCAGACAGTGGGATCTAATCTGAGATCAACTACAGATGTACTTGACAACAGCTGCAGGCAGTGGGATCTAATCTGAGATCAGATACATCATACTGCCAACAGCTGCAGACAATGGGATCTAATCTGAAATCAGATACAGATATACTTGACAACAGCTGCAGACAGTGGGATCTAATCTGAGACCAGCTACAGATATACTTGACATCAGCTGCAGACAGTGGGATGTAATCTGAGATCAGCTACAGATATACTTGACAACAGCTGCAGACAGTGAGATCTAATCTGAGATCAGATACAGATATACCTGACAACAGCTGCAGTTAGTGGGATCTAATTTTAGATCAGCTACAGATATACTTGACATCAGCTGCAGACAGTGGGATGTAATCTGAGATCAGATACAGATATACTTGACAACAGCTGCAGACAGTGGGATCTACTCTGAGATCAGCTACAGATATACTTTACATCAGTTGCAGACAGTGGGATCTAATCTGAGATCAGATACAAATATACCTCTCAACAGCTGCAGGCAGTGGGATCTAATTTGAGATCAGCTACAGGTATACCTGACAACAGTTGCAGACAGTGGGATCTAATCTGAGAACAGCTACAGATATACTTGACAACAGCTGCAGACAGTGGGATCTAATCTAACATCAGATACAGATATACCTGACAATAGCTGCAGACAGTGGGATCTAATCTGAGATCAGATACAGCTATACTGCCAAGAGCTGCAGACAGTGGGATCTAATCTGAGATTAGATACAGATATACTTGACAACAGCTGCAGACAGTGGGATCTAATCTGAGACCAGCTACAGATATACTTGACATCAGCTGCTGACACTGGGATGTAATCTGAGGTCAGATACAGATATACCCGACAACAGCTTCAGATAGTGGGATCTAATTTTAGATCAGCTACAGATATACCTGACAACAGTTGCAGACAGTGGGATCTAATCTGAGATCAGATACAGATATACCTGACAACAGCTGCAGGCAGTAGGATCTAATCTGAGATCAGCTACTGATATACCTGACAACAATGGCGGACAGTGGGATCTAATCTGTGAACAGCTACAGATATACCTGACAACCGTTGCAGACAGTGGGATCTAATCTGAGATCAGATACAGATATACCTGACAACAGCTGCAGGCAGCGGGATCTAATCTGAGAACAGCTACAGATATGCCTGACAACAGCTGCAGAGAGTGGGATCTAATCTGAGATCAGATATAGATATACCTGACAAGAGTTACAGGCAGTGGGGTCTAATCTGAGAACAGCTACAGATATACCTGACAACAGCTGTATGCAATGGGATCTGATAACAGCTACAGATATAACTGACAACAGCTGCAGGCAGTCTGATCTCATCTGAGATCAGATACAGATATACTTGAGAACAACTGCAGGCAGTGAGATCTAATCTGAGATTAGATACAGATATACCTAACAACAGCTGCAGGCAGTGAGCTCTAATCTGAGATCAGATACATATATACTTGACAACATCTGCAGACAGTGGGATCTAATCTGAAATCAGATACAGATATACCTGACAACAGCTGTAGGCAGTGGGATCTAATCTGAGATCAACTACAGATATACTTGACAACAGCTGCAGGCAGTGGGATCTTATCTAAGATCAGATACATATATACCTGACAACAGCTTCAGACAGTGGGATCAAATCTGAGATCAGATACAGATATACCTGACAACAGCTGCAGGCAGTGGGATCTAATCTGAGATCAGATACAGATATACCTGACAACAGCTGCAGACAGTGGGATCTAATCTGAGATCAACTACAGATGTACTTGACAACAGCTGCAGGCAGTGGGATCTAATCTGAGATCAGATACATCATACTGCCAACAGCTGCAGACAATGGGATCTAATCTGAAATCAGATACAGATATACTTGACAACAGCTGCAGACAGTGGGATCTAATCTGAGACCAGCTACAGATATACTTGACATCAGCTGCAGACAGTGGGATGTAATCTGATATCAGCTACAGATATACTTGACAACAGCTGCAGACAGTGAGATCTAATCTGAGATCAGATACAGATATACCTGACAACAGCTGCAGTTAGTGGGATCTAATTTTAGATCAGCTACAGATATACTTGACAACAGTTGCAGACAGGGGGATCTAATCTGAGATCTGATACAGATATACTTGACAACAGCTGCAGGCAGTGGGATCTTATCTAAGATCAGATACATATATACCTGACAACAGCTTCAGACAGTGGGATCAAATCTGAGATCAGATACAGATATATCTGACAACAGCTGCAGGCAGAAGGATCTAATCTGAGATCAGCTACAGATATACCTGACAACAATGGTGGACAGTGGGATCTAATCTGTGAACAGCTACAGATATACCTGACAACCGTTGCAGACAGTGGGATCTAATCTGAGATCAGATACAGATATACCTGACAACAGCTGCAGGCAGTGGAATCTAATCTGAGAACAGCTACAGATATACCTGACAACAGTTGAAGGCAGTGGGGTCTCATCTGAGAACAGCTGCAGATATACCTGACAGCAGCTGCATGCAATGGGATCTGATAACAGCTACAGATATACCTGACAACAGCTGCAGGCAGTAGGATCTCATCTGAGATCAGCTACAGAGATACCTGACAACAGCTGCAGGCAGTGGGATCTAAGCTAAAATCAGATACAGATATACCTGACAAAAGCTTCAGGAAGTGGGATCTAATCTGAGATCAGCTACATATATACCTGACAACAGCTGCATGCAATGGGATCTGATAACAGCTACAGATATACCTGACAACAGCTGCAGGCAGTGGGATCTCATCTGAGATCAGCTACAGATATACCTGACAACAGATGCAGGCAGTGGGATCTAATCTGAGAACAGCTACAGATATACCTGACAACAGTTGCAGACAGTGGAATCTAATCTGGGAACAGGTACAGATATACCTGACAACAGCTGCAGGCAGTGGGATCTGATAACCGCTACAGATATACCTGACAACAGATGCAGGCAGTGGGATCTAATCTGAGATCAGCTACAAATATACCTGAAAACAGATGCAGGCAGTGGGATCTAATCTGAGAACAGCTACAGATATGGGGTATGATCTGAGATCAGATATATATACCTGACAACAGCTACAGGCAGTGGGATCTAATCTGAGGTTTGATGTGGGCATATAACTGACAGTGGTTGTAGGTTGAGAGTCTAATCTGAGGTCTGCTATCAACATGGCTGACTGTGGCTGCAGGCAATGGGGTATGATCGTAGGTCAGATATATATATATATATATATATATATATATATATATACCTGACAAGAGCTGCAGACAGTAGAGTATGATCTGAGGTCTACTATGAACATGACTGAATGTGGCTGCAGGCAATGGAGTATGATCTGAGTTCAGTTATAGATATAACTGAGAAGAGCTGCAGGTAGTAAAGTCTGATTTGAGGTCTGCTATAGATATACCTGAGATGAGTAGCAGGCAGTAGAGTCTAATCTGAGGTCAGCCATGGACATGTCTGACTTTGGCTGCAGGCAGTGGAGTCTGATCTGAGGTCTGCTATGGACATACCTGACTGTGGCTGCAGGCAGTGGAGTCTGATCTGAAGTCTGCTATATGCATATTGCTGACTGGGGTTGCAGGGCCATGTGATCTGATCTGAAGACTGACTATATCCCAAGGTACCCTCTCCTCTGATCATCCTCTATTTATACATTATTTTTGAGATGTACAGCTGATCTAGCACATAGCTGGTCAATAATTAAGGGGACATAAATGTGCAATATAAAGCGTCCATATATTGATAGAAAAACAGTGCACAGTCTCCCCATCCTGACAACTTAAAAGATGCATTTAGATGGGTTAGCAGTGGTATGGAAGGAAAATGATTACAAACTATAAAAGTCACGACTAAAGGATCTTCTTTAAGAACACAATTTTAATAAAGCCAGTACTGTTAGTGACAATCACAACAGTGCCAGTGAGATTTACAATCAAATATTAAAAATGAAATATAATATAATGCCATTTGTAGATGTTGTTGTCCTGAAGTGATTATAGAAGTATGTCCATCATGCAAAGATACGTATGACATTCATATGGATACTGAATGTTGAGGGTGTCTTGCAATGACAATAGGTAAATGTCACAAATGCAAATTAGTATTTTCCTTGCAGAATGAACAAAGTAGTTACATGAATTGAGCGTTACTGTAACCTAAAGAGGTGTGAATGGGCTTTTGTATGTGTCCGTTTCGGGAGACCTCCCAGTTTCTAAATCGAAAAGTTAGTTAACACATGAAAAGGATTTTTAACAAATGAACCAATATAGCATTGTAATCACTCGATAAACTGACCTCTAAACTAACCATAATTGTAAAAACAAAATGCATCTACATATTATTCTATGGCTAATCTTTGCTTTGAATACATCATGTTGTGCATCTATTTACTGTTTAACATCCCTTTAAGCTATTTGTTTAACCCTTTTGTGGAGGTTAAATACACAGTTATATGACAGCAGCAGCAGTATAACTGTTGCTTACATTGTATTATGCTTTTTTAATAAATGGATCTAATTAAGATGCATGTTTTTGACAATTTCAGTTTTAATCTGCAAACAGGTTATTTATGAAAGACTAGAAAGATGTATTTTTAGTAAGGATGCGATGTTGCATTCATTATGACAACTTATATTTCAGTAAGACATTAGCCCAGGTTAACTCTATTTAGAATCATGTATTGGTACGACCTAGGCATTAATAGAGGTAAATTATAGATATGTTTACTTCTGACGGCAAGGTTGGAGCAAGAGGATTAGTAGCATTCCTTAAAAACAAGAGGTTTAATTACAGAAAGGACCATGATTCCTATTAGCAAGCTGGTATAGGGGCAGATTTATCAAGTGCCGAATGGTCCCTGATGCCCCTGTTTCCACGCGAGCCTTCATGCTGGAAACAGCAGTTATGAAACAGCGGTCTTAAGACTGCTGCTCCTTAACAGGTCCGCCACCTCTGAGGCTGCGGATATCAATCCGCCCAATCCTATACGATCGGGTTGATTGACACCCCCTGCTAGCGGCCAATCTGCAGAGGGCGGTATTGCACAAGCATTTAATAAGAACTGCTTGTTCAATGATAAATCAGCCACATCTGCAACATTTTTAATAGTTTAAAGGGACAGTCTAGTCAAAACTAAACTTTTAGGATTCAGATAGGGCATGCAATTTTAAACAACTTTCCAATTTACTTTTATCATCAAATTTGCTTTGTTCTGTTGGTATTCTTTGTTAAAAGCTAAATCTTGGTAGGCTCATATGCTAATTTCTAAGCCGTTAAAGACTGTCTCATATCTCAGTGCATTTTTACAGTTTTTCACAGCTAGGCAGTGCTAGTCCAAGTGTGTCATATAGATAACATGCTGCTCACTCCCATGGAGTAATTTATAAATCAGCACTGATTAGCTAAAATGCAAGTCTGTCAAAAGAACTGAGATAAGGTGAATTGATGGAGACTTCCTGTTAGGGGGTGGAGACTACAGGCCGCATGTTGCAAGTCGGCGTGCTGGCAGACTACTACCATTCTATCCCCCCTCTCTCTGCTCTATAACCCCAGATTCGGGGTTTTTTGTTGGGCCACGGCGAGGCCGTCGTGTCAGAGAAAAGAAGGTCAAAGAGGCCTGTGAGGCCAGCGGCTGAGCCGCATTTCCTGTTTTAAATCATGGAAGTTCACCGTTAACAATATATACCCTCTCTGACATAGGAGAACCCCACCGGTCTAACTAAGTGCCGAAACCTTTATAAGCTAAAGCCAAAGAGGGTCGCCGGCATAGAGGGGCCAACTGCCGCAGCTGAGAGCCAGCAGGAGCAAAACAGTGAGCGTATCCTTACCACGGTTCTGTTAGTGACCGGGATCCCTGTGTAGCGGGTGGAGTGTCGCAGCCTGGTTTGGTGACGTATCCCCGCGAGAGCCGCCCGGGTGCGGCGGAAGGATCTTTGATTGATGCTCTGTGTGAGAGGTCCCGGAGAGGCTTGGAATACGTGCATGGTGGAAGTGGGCTCCGGTTCATGTGCAGGTCCTGTGGTGTGTACGGCGGCAGATGCAGAGGTATCCTCCTGCTGGAGGCGCTCGGGGTCAGAGGCTGGATTCCCCTTGTTGGTGGCAGTAGAAGCGTATACTTTGGGAATCGCAAGTATACTTGGTATCTTTCATATCTTGTTCCCCATTGAGAAGAATCCTATTGCTCTTTTTTTTTTTTTTAAAAAAAAGCGGTTAAAGGGGATAAAATTGCCCATGGGAAAGTCTGGGTAGAAACTATCCGTTGAATGGATTCTCATTTAATTAACTATGTTGGTATGGTCGGCTGAAAATATATACAGGGTGGCATATACTTTTCTCACACTACAATTGCTGTTTAAGTAAAGTGAACTGAATGACTTTGTTTTCCTCTGTTCATATGGAAAAGAGGAAGGGAAAAGGAAAGAATTAAAAGAGGAGAAGGAGGGAAAGAAAGAAGGAAAGGAAGAAAGACTGCTTGCTAATTTTTCCTTTTTTTCAGTTTTTTTTTTTTTTTTTCCCTTTTGTGGTCTTTGCTGTTTTTTTGTTTCTTTTGACGTATGTGTTATTGCCTGCTTTGAAGCATGATAGGCAATTCATTATTTTGATATGCAATTCATGTGTTGGTCAGATATCATATTATTTAGGTGAATTGTGCATAGGGAAGGGAAAGGAAGAGAAAAAGAAAGATAGAAAATGGGTTAAGCAAGTATTTTAGCCCTATTGGCAAAGTGCAAATTTAAACAAATATTTTGTGAGTAAGAGTTTCTTAAAAGTGACAAGAGAGTTTCTAATTAGATAAAGTTAAAGTATAAATTACTGAAATTATTGTTTTTGTGACTTGTGCTTGTCATATCATCTGAGTTAAGGTCTGTGCTATATTTATTGCAAATTGGCTATGTGCAGTGTTTTTTTGTTTTTGTTTTTTCTCTTCTTTTTTTTTTTTTTTTTTTATATGACATGGTTATTGTTCTTTCTCTCCCGAATAGGGTATAGGCTGGTTTTTCCCAGTAAATCAAAATAGTTTTTCCTCTTACACACGTAAACACTTCAGCACACACTAAAACAAATTCAATCCTATTTACTATATAATTTTTCTTGTTCACATACACAAACACTTAAAGTCTTGCTCTTTCCTAAATAGGACATAAACTGGTTCTCTATCAGTAATATAAAATAACCCTGGTTTTATATATCTAAGTACCTCACTATATACTAAACTCACTTAATTTATCACGCTAAGGAATTCTACTGTTTTTTTTGTTTTGTTTTTTCTTCTCTTCACTGATTTGAGAGTGTTCACATTTTTTGCTATTCTTTTTTTTCTTTTCTTTTATTCTATCAATGGAAAAATTTATCACTCAAACAAGTTCTAATTCCCAGAAAATGCCGGCAAAATCTAAAGATAAAAAAACCAAGTCAGCTGACACTAGCGCAGATACTGTATCAGACACAGGTCCTTTAGTTATAGATACTCAGGCCTTAATTGGTCAACTGGCGGCCATCTTTTCACCCCAATTTGATTCTATCAAGAAAGAGCTAGGAGTAATCTCCACCGACATTGTAACACTTACTTCAGAAATTAAACAGTTCTCAATTAGGTTAGTAGAGGCTGAGGAAAGGATCTCAGTATTAGAGGACCAGACCAACATACATCAAGGAACTTTAAAAAAACATGAGGACAAATTAAACAATATGCAATTGCGCCTGGAGTATCTGGAGGATCGCTCCAGGCGCAATAACATTAGAATTATTGGCCTTCCGGAGCTCCCGGAGTTTGAGGATCTCATGACATTCACTTCAATGACTTTGCCACAGGCTCTGGGTATGCCAGCACATTTACTACCTTTGATTGTTGAAAGGGCGCACAGAACTGGCTCCAGAAGGAATGTGGATAATGGTCAGTTAGACCAAGAATGATTATCTTCAGACTCCTGAAATTCCAAAATAAAATTGAATTATTGAACCTCTTTAAGAAAAGGAAAAATGAGCCGGTGATATTCAGGAACAACAAGATTCTGTTGTTTCAGGATTTCTCCAGCGAAACTTCTTCTAGAAGGAAAGTCATGGCTCCATTCTGTACTCAATTAACAAATAAAGGTATAAATGCATGGTTGATGTATCCGGCCAGAATTGTAATAGACGATAAAGGAAGTAGACGAGTATTTAATGAAGTAACAGAGATTTCTGAATTTCTAAAAACTGTGGGATAGTAATGAAATGCATAGAATATATCTGAAGTGTTTGATCATTGAGCTTGATGTATAGAATGAGGGTTCCTATCTGGACTAATTTTGTTTTGATTTGCCATTTTACGTTTAATCTTTTTAATTATTGTTTTCCCTTTTTTTTTTTTTTTCTCTCCCCCTATTATTTCCTCTAAGACAGAACAGGGGAAGATGGTTTGATATTAAACAAAAATGACAGGAAATGTTAGGATGTTGTCCTGGAATGTGGGGGGGGGGTATCATCCCCAGTGAAACGTAAACTAGTGATTAAAACCCTAGGTAAGAGACAGCCCGATGTGGTTTGTCTTCAAGAGACCCATTTAAATGAGATAGAAGCAGCTAAATTTAAGATTAAATGGGTGGGGGAAGTAATCTCTACTAAAGGTTTAAATAAAAAATGTGGTCTAGTAATACTACTGCATAAAAAATTAGATTATAAAATAATCAAGATAGAGATCAATAGTCAAGCGAGATATATCCTACTTCAAAGAGTAATTAAAAATATAAAGTTTGTAATCTGCAACATATATGCACCGAATAGACTATCAATGGAATTTTGGGAAAAAATCCAAAATAAGGTATTTCCATATAAAAATCAAAATTTAGTTATTTGTGGACACTTTAATATGACGTTAGATCCAGCTTTAGATCGGTTTTCGCAAAGAAATATAGTCAGTAATAGATACAGTGCAAAGTATTTTAAGAAGTTTTGTAATAAATTAAAATTGACAGACATTTGGCGGATCCAAAACCCTGATAGTCTTAGATATACATGTGAATCACGAGCACATAGAACATTTTCCAGGATTGATCTATTCCTGATCTCTGAACCACTTGCTATCTGGCAAGTCAAGCCCGATATTGGAGAAATCCTGATATCGGACCATGCAATAATATCATTAACAGTTTTTTTAATGAATAAAGGTAATCCCCACAATGCGGTATTTTTTTTCCCTCGATCTCTATGCTCTGAGCCTAGATTCTGCTCATGGTTGCAAACAAAATGGCATGAATATGCGATGAATAATGTAGACTACAGAAATAAAATTGAAATTTTTTGGGAAGCGGCCAAAGCCGTGCTTAGAGGAGAGATTGTTGCATATCTAAATGTTCGTTCGAAAAAGATTAAAGCTAGGGAAGTTATGTTGGCAACAAGTGTACAGGAGATGTATATACGGGTACAACGGGACCCCTCACAGCAAAACTGGGACAGTTATATTGTCACCAGAAAGGAACGAGATCTTTACCTAAAACAAAAATTGATAGCTGAGGAAATTAGATTAAATCGAATTTATAGGGGATTCCATGGGAGGTCAGCTAAATTTTTAGCTAGTCTTACTAAATGTAGAAAGAAAAAAAACTTTATATCCGTCATTAAAGATAATGAGAATAGACAATTTGTAACAGGGAAAATTTGCGAAATTTTGGCTTCTTACTACCAGAGGTTATATTCCACAGTAGAGATAGACACTGATAAGCAAGAGAGATTTTGGTCAAAAATAGTGACTCCACAAATTTCAGTTGAGGATTTGAAGCTATTAAATGAACCTATAACTAAAGAAGAAATTGGTAATGCTATTGATAAATTAAAAGGCAATAAAGCATCCGGCCCAGATGGATTTCCATCTGAGTTTTATAAATGTTTAAAGGAAGAGCTAGTACCAGTGTTAGAGATGCTTTTTAATAAATATTATACAGAAAGTACGCCGATTTCAGCTTATTTTGCAATGGCCAATATCTCCCTTATATTAAAGAAAGATAAAGATGCAGAGGATCCGGCTTCTTACAGACCAATATCGGTCTTAAACTCTGACTATAAGATTCTAACAGCTATTTTAGCCAGCAGATTTTCTCTCTGTTTACAAAAACTCATTCATCCGGATCAAACGGGGTTCATGACTAGCAGAAACTCAAGCAAGAACATACGCAAATTAACAACTTTCCTGGACTATGCATGGAATCATGAGCAGTCAAACAGAAGACATGATATGGCAGTCTTAACATTAGACGCAGTTAAAGCGTTCGATTCCATAGTATGGGAACACTTATTTACATCATTAGGAAAATTTGGTATTAGAGGGAACTTTGCAAAATGTATTCATAGAATATATTCAAAACCTATATCTCACCTAGTGATAAATGGCATTATCTCTCCTAAAAAATTTCTGCAGCGTGGTACACGACAAGGATGCCCACTATCCCCTTTATTGTTTAATATTGTGTTAGAACCACTTGCGATCCAAGTGAGAAAGTATTTAACTGGGATCCCCCTGGGTTCATCTTGCCTGAATATATTATTATACGCGGATGATATTTTACTTTTTATAGAGAATTTACAGCAATCCATCCCAATCTTGATCCAGCTACTGGAAGAGTTTAGCTCGTTCTCAGGCTACAAAGTCAATACCGGGAAAAGCGAATTGATGATTGTGGGTAAATCTCCCTCTAGATTTTCTATTAATACTTTTAAGGAGGTGGAGACCATTAAATATCTAGGGCTTGTATTACACAAAAACCCTAAATACTAGTATGCTGATAATTATATTTCTCTGTTTCAAAAAATTAAAGTTGATCTGCAACTATGGACTTCCTTTCCATTGTCTTTAATGGCGAGAGCCAATCTAGTCAAAACTATTATTTTCCCACGGTTGCTTTATCCACTACAAAATTTACTGATATTGCTATGTAATAGTGATTTAAGAAAATTGTGTTCTTATTTTTCGAAATTTATATGGGGGAATAAAAAACCTTGCATGTCATTAGCAAGATTATCACAGAAACCAGGGGCCGCCGGGCTATCATTTCCAGACATTAGACTATATAATATTGCCTCACTATTGAAAATTGCAATTGATTGGTTGGCCAAGACAAACATTTATTCCACCTATGAAGAAGAATCTTTTTTGATCCACCCTTTTGCCTTGGCAGCTATAATTCATTGTAAACCTAGACAGCTACCTTTTAATGTCTCTACAATGATTACATTTAAAAATATAGTTTTTGCATGGCATAAATTTTGTAAAATATTGGAGATAGATTTTTCTTTTTCGGAATTCCTTCCTATCCAGGGTAACCCTCTTTTTCTACCAGGTATTAACCAGAAGGTTTTTAAGCTATGGGCAGAAAAAGGATTAAATCGGGTTTGTCAATTATTAGGTCCGGATGAGTTAGTACTACAAGGGGAAACCTTGTTTGTCGCATTTAATCTGCCCAGATCCGATTTATTTGCATTTTTTTCAGATCAGACACTTTATCTCTGCACAAAAATGGAGGTTACCTTTGTCTATTGCGTGGTCTGAGGTTAGGATTCTCCTACAAAGATTTATCGCCGGCACAACATCAATTTCATTAATGTATGACATCATGTTGTCAAAACAATCTCAAGGTATGCTGGATAAGATTTGTAATTTTTGGTTACCGCTAATTCCAGATATAGATCAGGATAGAATTTGCCAGAGCTTTAACAGTATAGATAAGTGTTTAATTCCCTCAAATTGGAAGGAATCACATATGAAATGCCTAAATAATTTCTACCTATATCCAGCGAAAATTGCCAAGTACTATCAGGGTGGATCCGCAGGGTGTCCAAGATGTCATTATCAAAATGCTGATCTGTGTCATATGTTCTGGGCTTGCCCTAAGATAAGACAGCTATGGCAAAAAATTACATACTGGTTTAATATTGTCCATAACTCATCTATCTCCCTCACATTCCAGGACATTGTCTTATTATTTAAGACCCTTAATAGTCAAGATTGTTTCTGGATATATCCCTTAAATATTACAATATTAGTCGTAAGACAGTGTATATTAAAAAGTTGGAAAGCCAGAAGAGTGCCCCCTCTCGCAGTAGTCACTCAAATGATACAGGAACAGATTATTTTTGAATCTTACCATCTCCAGTCTCTGTCTGAAAAAAGAATTAAGAAATTTTTATATGGTTGGTACTCTATCATTAAGACATATTCTCCAGCTATTCAAAAACAGATATTAGCACCTTTTCTATCTTCTCTCAGTTTCATTGAGATGGTAGTATTAGAATTGTTCCCGTATACTTGGATTAGGAATCCAACTGAGATATAAACTTAGAGAGTAGTAAGATCAATCCAGGAAAATAC
Organism: Bombina bombina; assembly: GCF_027579735.1. Taxonomy (NCBI): domain Eukaryota; kingdom Metazoa; phylum Chordata; class Amphibia; order Anura; family Bombinatoridae; genus Bombina; species Bombina bombina. The sequence continues at coordinate 188,509,897 of NC_069508.1, read as the reverse complement.
CTTATTATAACTCATTATTTTTTCCCCTTCCTTTTTTTTTTTTTTTTTTCTTCCCCCGTCCCCTCATAGCCAAGTGTCATGAGGAGTCAAATATATATATAAAAATTAAAAAAGCCAACAAAAGATTATTATATGTTTTTTAGACTCGGTTGTCTAGTATTATTTAATTTACTTACTGAAAAATTATGTAAATGACAACATGGCAAGATTTTTGTACATTGTATTGTATATCTTTCTTTTTTTTGTATTATTTATCATTGTTTTTTGTTATTTTGATTGGTGCTGCAAATAATAAAGAGATTAAAAAAGAAAAAAAGAACTGAGATAAGGGGGCATTCTGCAGAGGCTTAGATACAAGGTAATCACTGAAGTAAAAAGTACATTAATATAACAGGGGGGGGGTATGCAAAACTGGGGAATGGATAATAAAGGATTATCTTTTTAAACAAAAATTCTGGAGTAGACTGCCCATTTAATAGTTCTTTGATAGTAGACAAAAAAAGTCTGACACATTTTACTCCATTTACATATAGGATCATGTAACTTATTTGATAAAGACACTGTGTAATAATGTGCTATACAAGGAAGAACCTATTTGAAGCTGGAAACATTAAATGCTTTTTGACATTTCGTTTCTCGATAAGACCTTAGAGCTGTTAAGAATAAACTCTTAATTATAGACCATTATTACTAAATAAGCTCACTGTTCGTTCTTTGATCATATGGAATATTATAAAATCCCCTGTAATCCATTAATTATAGATTTTGGCTAAGCATTTTCATTTCCCCCTGTATTCATGACATCAACACCAGTCCAGAACTGTTTATTACAGACCAATTGTTTTCATGCTTAAGGACTAAAAAGCCCCTGATATTTGTTTTGAAAATATTTGTTCATCAACTTGAAGTTTCTCTTCATTAGAAGGCTGGAGGATGATTTGGTTGATACTTTGTTTCCCACATGGGCTGTCTGTTTTGAACCCAATGCCTTTTTATTCTGTTGTCATGGCGACCTGCGACTGGGTTGAATGCTGTCAACTTTGCAAATGGTGTCAGCAAATGACGTGTATTCAGTTAAAACCCAGGATTCTGCTAAAGCTGCAGATCTGCTCAAGACTTCAAACAGGTTTTGTCTTCTCTCCCAAGATTATTTTTGTTGCTGGCACTCTTAATTGTGATATCTAGAAATGTATAAGATGTTTTATTTATAAAGAAGAAACATATTCTGCATCCCTGTGCAATACATAACAAGAATGAGACGAAACGGGAACAGAAACTGAAAAAAAAAAATGAAAACTACATAAAATGTCAAAAGAAAAATAAGTAATTTGTCTTACCTTGTCAGAAGAGCTGACCATCTAGAGAGACAGAGAAACAGAGAGATGCATGTGAAAACAAGATCTACTGGAAACACATAAATATATGGATGATATTAATTGCTTATAATCACATGCAAGCTGAACAAAATGTCATTTATTGGAAGGGAGTTTTCATTATTAACGGGACATAGTACACAAGATTTTTCTTTGCATAAAGGGTGTGACACACTGTGCACGCTCATTGTGTGCTGCCTTTTCATCTCTGCATGATCAGCCACATCAGATCGCGTAGCTGAGCTCTCAGAGTTGAAATATTTGAACTTCAAAAGCGTTGTGGCGCAAAACAGCTACTTCTCCTCGCACCACATCGCTTGCAGTGTGACACAGCCTTCAATATTTTGTAATGGATCCATGTATATAGCCTATCTGGGAGTGGTTTTGTAACAATGTATAGTTTTGCTTATTGTTTAATAATATTGTGCTGATTTTCAGACTCCAAGCCCCAAAGTATCAGATGTAGACCCAGGTCTAAAGACGTGTGCTGCTATTGATTGCGTAATCTGTCTTTTCATATGCAGGGGGGGGGGAGAGTCTGCTCTTTCTGCTTTCCCAGCCCCTTTCATTGTGTGTCCCAGCTTAACCTCATTAACAGTGCTAAACTAGTAGCTTCTAAGTAAGTTTTTAAAAGGTTTTATACTGGATTTTTAGATCAGTATCTGTGCATTTTTTTCTTTATAGTAGTGTCTAATACATGCAGTTATATGACAATGGGGCTTATCTATCAAGCTTGACGGCCCGTGTTTCTAGCGAGTCTTCAGACTCGCCAGAAACACAAGTTATGGAGCAGCGGTCACAAAGATCGCTGCTCCATAACCCTGTCCGCCTGCTCTGAGCAGGCGGACAGAAATCGCCGGAATTCAACCTGATCGAGTATGATCGGGTTGATTGACACCCCCTGCAGGGTGCGGTGTTGCACCAGCAGCTCTTGTGAGCTGCTGGTGCAATGCTGAATACAGAGAGCGTATTGCTCTCCGCATTCAGCGATGTCTTGCGGACCTGATCTGCACTGTCGGATCAGGTCCGCAAAACATTTGTTAAATTGGCCTCATTGTGTGTGCACTGTCCCTTTAGCCCATTGGATGCTGGGAAATTTCACAGAAATTGAATCTTTTTTTCTTTGAGGCACCCAAGCAAGTCATACCTTGTTTTTTGTTTTTTTATTCAGCAGATTGAGAATTCTTTTGTTTGCAGAAATGCCATATTATAGAAACATGTAACCATATGGAATGCAGGGACTTTCTTGTTGCTTGTGATGTCATCTCTCATGCAAGTGGTGACATCATGAAGAGTTATGCAAACAGCTAGCGATGGGGAAGGAGACTGAAATTTGTGGGTTTCCCACTTCTGAGAAGTGGAAGTGCACACTGCAGACTTCTCAGACTTAACCCTGCCCCTGGCTGATTTTAAGAGAGGTGATAAGATAATAAACTGAAAAACAATAGAACAAGATCTCAGTAACAAGTTTGGATTGGCTCCTCCAAATAAGGCATGTGGTAATGAGGAACGTTTGAAAAAAAAAAAAAGCAATCAATGGGGCCTATCTATCAAGCTCCGAATGGAGCTTGATGCCCCGTGATTCTGGCGAGCCTGCAGGCTCGCCAGAAACAGCAGTTATGTAGCAGCGGTCTAAAGTCCGCTGCTCCATAACCCTGTCCGCCTGCACTGATGAGGTGGACAGGAATTGCCGGAATTCAACCCGATCGAGTACGATTGGCCGCGAGTCTGCAGGGGGCGGCGTTGCACCATTGCTCTCCGCATTCAGCAAGGTTTTGCGGACCTGATCCGCACTTTCGGATCAGGTCCGCAAGACCTATGATAAATAGGCCTCATTGTGTTAACATATTCAGAAAATGTTGCCACTCAGCTGGTATGCTAATTTATTACAAGTCTGTAAAAAGCTTTGTAATTATAAAGGGTTTATGGTCCTTTAACCAGTCACCAGGTTACCAGGTGTCTCAATATAGACTGCTCCTAACACTGAAATGGGTGTGGCTTAGGTGTGCTGACCAGACACTGTGGATGTGTATTTACATTCTCTATTGGTTTAAGCACCTAGGGCTCCATGTACTAAGCAGTCAGCGAGCTACCCGCAAGAAATCTCGCGTCAAAACTCGCAAACTGATATGTACAAAGCCGTCAATTATGTAAAAACTCGCATCTTTAAAATTGCGAGCGTACTTATCCGCCAAACCTCGCTACCTCTCCATTTTTTACTGTAATTAGACACATTTGACCACCAACTCGCCAAAAACGAATGTACTAAAAAATCTATTTGTCCGCTCGCGTCAATCTCCGCCCCCACCTCGTTATTTTTGCCTCGCCACCTTTTAGGTGGCGGGCAAGGTACAAAACAATAGGAAAGCCACTCTAGACGCCAGTCTATACATATATAAAAGGCAGTAATATCAGCATTGTACTTACATTGTTCATTTCAGCAGCTATGGAGAGAATTCTGTTTTTGTTTATTCTCCGTTTGATGCAAATCCGGGCTAGAAGACAGAATACTGGAAATGTAGCTAATCGCGAAGCGTTTAATGTCGTTGTAACGCTTCTTCAGCTGATCGACATCCTTTTTTCCTGGACCCTGGGCACTAACAGCGTCGCTGATCCTTTGCCAGATCTGCTTCCTCCTAGAAAAATTTGTCTGTTTGACACGACATCCAAACAAATAATCATAAGAGTCAATAATCATGTCAATCAAAACGACGTTTTGCTGATGAGAAAAGTGAGGATTCTTGGATTTTGAAGCGGTTTCAGATCCAGATGAAGCCATATCGAAATTGTAAATAAAGATCACAAAAACGAGCGCTCTGTAATTACTCTCCAAAAATTTTGGAACAATAATAAAGTTGTTTAGAAAAGTTGTACATTTATAGGAGCAAAATTCTATTCCCGCGACTACTATGACGTTCATGACACCTTACATGTCACGTGTTAACAATTGGCCAGACAATTCAACTGAAAGTTAAGTACATCAGCTTAGTCGCGGCGAGCAAGGCGTCAAATTTATCAATATTCCGCCACTGCTCGCGGCGGGCTAGACGTGTCTATTTATTGTGGGATTATTAGTACATAGCTACAGCGGACACCATTTCGCCCGCGGCGAGTAACGGCGAGTTTAGCCGCGTCTAAAATGATGGATGAATTGACGGCTTAGTACATGGAGCCCCTAAACTCTGGCGCTCAAGTGCTGTTGCAAACATTCAGAACAAGAGACAAATGTTTGTGTTTTTGCGTGTATGGGTATGTTGTTATGAGTGTGTGCGCATATGTATGTGCATATGCTTGTGTCAATGTATGCGTGGGTGTGCACGTGTGTTGTGTGGTGCATGTGTTGTGTATGCGTGTGTGTGTATGTGGGTACTTGTGTGTTGGTGTATGTTTTTGTGGGCTGCTTGTTTAGGACGGACACTTTGTTTTTACTTCATATAAGTGCACGTATCATTGTTTTTATCACTCTATTGTATGATGTGCATTTGTATGGTGATTTAATATTTGTAACTAGGACAATTATAAAACTTCAGGCTTTAATGAGTTGTGTTAGGCTAGTATGTGTTCTTGATGTTCAGACCTTGTTGAGTTGGGATTAAGGAAACCACACTCATCCTGGCAGACAAAGAGCTAAGCTTGTGTTTAATTCTATTCAGTTGTATGATTTGTGTCTTTTAATAACTGTATACATTTTTTATCCATAGAGGGATATAAGAAAAAAGATATATCAAGGACACTTCTGGCTATCTTGTGCAGACATGGCCTTGAGATATTAATAGTCTGTCGCCCAGATAATAAAGAACATTCTTGATTTGCATAAGACATGATCTTTTCGATGAAACCTTTTTTATTGTAAATCTTCTGCATCCAGCAACATCTCTTGTTTTCCCTAGAAAAGAGCAAGAAATAGCTGATGTTTAGAAATAAATAAAATAGAGCTAAGGATTAGAAACATTACATTGTCAGCTAGTATTATTAGTTTTAATATCCCTTTTATTTTGAAGGATCATCTCTTATCCTACAGTAATAAGACAATTTCTTACAAGCTATTACACGCTCTGTTTATGCAAGATAGGTGAATAAAATTACTTAACTGCAAGGCTGACTTTAGCGTGATCGGAAACTGAGCTGGCAGATTTGTGCACTTTGAACTGATACCTAAGTACTTTCTGATCACTGGTTGACAGGGAAAACCCTTAAAGGGATACTAAACCCAATTTTTTTCTTTCATGATTCAGATAGAGCATGCAATTGTAAGCAACTTTCTAATTTACTCCTATTATCAATTTTTCTTTGTTCTGTTTATTTAAAAAGTAGGAACGTAACGCTTAGGAGCCGGCCCATTTTAGGTTCAGCACCCTGGATAGCACTTGCTTATTGGTGACTACATTCAGCCAACCAATAAGCAAGCGTAACCCAGGTTCTGAACCAAAAGGGGGTTGACTCCTAAGTTTTACATTTCTGATTTTTAAATAAAGATAGCAAGAGAACGAAGAAAAATGGATAATAGGAGTACATTATAAAGTTGCTTAAAACTGTTGCTCTATCTGAATCATTAAATAAAATTAATCTTCCTTTAAAAAAAACTGTAATATGATCTGAAATATTCTTTCTTTTTAGATGTGTCACATCACCTACCGGTAAATGGTTGCACTGTCCTGCTCCACTTCCTGCGCGCCGGGTGCAGGTTACTGGTATCTGTCATCTGTGATCCTGAATGAGGAAGTGCTGCACAGTGTCTGCGGGATCTGAGTGAACCGGAAGCTGCTGTGTAAAGGCCCGGGGATCTGCAGCTAGTGCTACTGTGAAAGCAACAGGTGAGTGGATTCGCCACCACCTCGTAAGTTGGGCAACTCCCAATGTACTGTAACTGTTCAGTGTGTTCACCCAATTATAACAGCTTCCATTACCTCGATCTGGTCGGTATTGGTAGAAAAACAAAAAAAATCTGTCTTGAAAGATCCAGCGCTTAGGGCAATTGGAGCCGGTAATCAACTTTCAATACATTTATTTCAAACAGCTTCCATTACCTCGATACGGACTGGTATTCATGATAAATCCATTCAAAGGATTCATGGCAGGCTGTCCTCTCATTTTGTGTCTGGCTGCCATGAATCCTTTGAATGGATTTATCATGAATACCGGTCCGGATCGAGGTAATGGAAGCTGTTTGAAATAAATGTATTGAAAGTTGATTACCGGCTCCAATTGCCCTAAGCGCTGGATCTTTCAAGACAGATTTGTTTGTTTTTCGACCATCCTATCTTTACGTTTTTTAACAATCAGATTGTTTTACCATTTTTATGTCTCCTCTATTTGGGAGCATTAGTGATATCGATATCCTTGGCAATCTTTTTTGCTTTTGTCTTCTGTCAGCGGTAAGTGTGATATTCTTATGTGTCCAATTGTAAGAAAGGGAGCAAGAGTATGGCTAACATAGAGGCACTATTGCTCCTGTTATGTGGGCTTTAGTAAATATTTAGTGCTTTTTATTTGATGACAGTCTGAGTCATTTTTGCAGAAACAAAGCAGGTCAGGATCCAGAGATAGTTAAAAGTATCAAACTTTATTGGAGCTTATTAAAATTGAAATCCATAGTGGCAAAAAACATCCAGCATGTCTGCCGGATCAGCTGAGATCCACTGATCCGGCGGACATGCTGGATGTCTTTTGCCACTATGGATTTCAATTTTAATAAGCTCCCATAAAGTTTGATACTTTTAACTATCTCAGGATCCTGACCTGTTTTGTTACTGCATCTGGCTGGGGACGAAATTGGACACTCCGGAGGCAAGTCTGTCAGCTAGCTATGAGCAGAAGGGAGTGTCACATAACCGGCACAACACAGAGGACCCCGACAATTTGATTGTTTCTAGTAACACATACACTTCTCCCAATTGCATACCCTTAAGGTGCATTTCAGCACATCGATGCATCATCCACCGATCATACACTACTACAGAGTGTGATATGAATATTCTTGTTTTGGTTTGGGATATTGGCATGCAAATTCCCTGATAGGTCTGCATTAGCTCCACTGAGCTATATCCTGCTAAAAAATGCTCTGATCTTTTTTTTTTTTTTATATACCGGTATATACCGGTAAGAATTTACTGTAAATTTACTGTAAAACCTTAATGTTTTAAAAATTGGCACTGCCGGTTAGGGTTTATGGTTAGGGTTTAGGGTTAGGGTTTCGGTTATTAGGGTTAGGGTTTAGGGCTATTAGGGTTAGGGTTATTAGGGTTAGGGGTTAGGGTTACCGGTATTCGGGTTAGGGTTTAGGGTTATTAGGGTTAGGGTTATTAGGTTTAGGGTTATTAGGATTAGGGTTTAGGTTATTAGGGTTTAGGTTATTAGGGTTTAGGTTATTAGGGTTAGGGTTAGGGTTTAGGTTATTAAGGTTTAGGGTTATTTGGGTTAGGGTTATTAGGGTTTAGGGTTTGGGTTATTAGGGTTAGGGTTATTAAGTTTAGGGTTTGGGTTATTAGGGTTAGGGTTATTAGGTTTATGGTTATTAGGGTTAGGGTTATTAGGGTTAGGGTTAGCCCCCTCCCCTTGGCACATCAGACATCATGAAATAGAAACTGTTCCCCCAGGGCACCTAATGACATGTTACTGGTATATACCGGTAGTTACCGTAAACATTACAGTCCTTTATTTATTTATATACGGTATAGCGGTATCTTTGATTTTAGCCACCAATTATGGTAGCAAGAGCTACTCAGGTGCTGAACCAAAAATGAGATGGCTCCAAACTTTACAGTCCTACTTTTTAAATACTGATAGCAAGAGAAGAAACAAAATTGATAATAGGAGTACGGTAAAGTACCGTAGAAATTTGCTTAACATTGCATGCTCTGTCTGAATCATGAAAGAAAAAAATGGTGTTTCATATCCCTTTAACTAGCAATGGGGATGGTATGTACCGGTAATCATGGCGGGGTGGGGGGCGGCAAAATGTATCCTCACCGTAGCGCACTACCGTATATGCCAGAAAGTCCAGAAGTCAAAATCTACCGTATGTATAAATCCAAGATGCTTTACATTATTTCATTTCAAACTTTAAAAGCCTCCATAAAACACTGCTATTCACCGAACACAATCACAGTGTGTACAGGTCTTATGGAACGAATGTGTGTGTGCCCTGTAGCCAAATCGCCAAGTGCAGGGGTGAAAAGCAGGGAAGCATACTGAGATTGTGCGGCATGGAGGAGGGAAGGATGCAGAGTTGTAAATTCTTACCGTACATTAATATGGATGCAATTCTATTTACCGTAATATTTCTTTAATATGGATGCAATTCTATTTGATTTGTGCCACCAGAGTGTATTTTCTGAATTATGGTAAGACCATGCTCAGAGATAACGCAAATTGTCAGCGCTCAGTGGTAAACATTGGAGATACTGATACATTACTGACAGTTTCTTCATCACTGTATTTTCTTGCAGAAAACCTCCCCCGTACATATCGGTACAAAGATGATAAAGCAGAAAAGAATAGCATATAAGATTCCTTTTAAACTAGAGGTAGTAAAATATGCAAAGGAGCATAGATATAGATCAGCAGAGAGACATTTTGGGCCACCTTCAACTGAAAAAATGATAAGAGAGTGGAGGAAACAGGAGGATCAGCTGCAAAAAGCGAATAAAAGTAAGCACACTTTTCGTGGGCATGTTGCAAAGTGGCCACAGTTAGACGTGACCATGAAAGAATGGATCACACATCACCGCAATAATGGCTTATCAGTCTACAAAAATGATAATATATGAAGCCAAACGCATTGCTGTAGAGAAAGGCATTCATGATTTTACTGGATCACCATCGTGGTGCTACAGGTTTATGAGGCGATGTGGCCTTGCTATGCGCACCAAAACTAGAATTGCGCAAAAAAATGCCAAAAGAATATGAAAATAAGATTCTGTCTTTTCATAAATTTGTAATTGATGCTAGGAAGAAAAATGGGTTTGAAATTGGCCAGATTGGGAATATGGATGAAGTCCCGCTAACCTTTGATATACCATCTAATAGGACTGTTGATCTGAAAGGTGCCAAAACTATCACCGTGAAAACCTCCGGACATGAGAAAACCCATTACACGGTTGTGTTGTCTTGCTGTGCAGACGGCACCAAATTGCCACCCATGTTAATTTTCAAAAGGAAAACATTTCCAAAAGAAGTGATTCCAAGAGGAGTTGTTGTATATGTTCATGAGAAAGGATGGATGGACGACAATGGAATGACATTATGGCTTGAAAAAGTGTGGTGCAAACGTCCTGGAGGGCTTCTGAAAAAACCTGCCTTATTAGTGCTTGACCAGTTTAGAGCACATATTAGCGAAACTACAAAAAAGTGCTTTAAAGAAGTAAAGACTCATCTAGCTGTAATTCCGGGAGGTCCTACCAGCCAGCTGCAACCTCTCGACATTTCTATCAACAAACCATTTAAGGTCTTTATGCGAGAAGAGTGGAACAAATGGATGGCTCCTGGTAATCATGATCTGACACCTACTGGACGAATGAAGAGGCCCTCTATCACTCAAGTTTGTGAATGGGTGAAAACATCATGGCACTCAGTGAAGGAGGAAATCATTGTACAGTCATTCAAAAAATGTGGCATTAGCAATGCTTTGGATGGAACCGAAGATGATTTCTTAGCTGAAGATGAAGAAAGTGATGTTTGTGATCTCAGCTTCTTAAATTCTGACTCTAGCGATTCAGAGTTCTTGGGGTACACAGACTAGAAGAGTACTTGAAAGCTTAAAGTCTCTCTTCATTTGTTAATGACACTGATGATGGTTCTTTATTCCACTGTTGACTGTTCTATTATTCTGTTATAGTTAATTAAATAGTTTACTACACCATTTGATTCAGAATATTTTTTTTCTTGTTTTCCTCCTCTAGAAACTAGATGCGTCTTATGGTCAGGTGCGTCCTATGGAGCGAAAAATACGGTATATCTTTATATTCCAAGTTTTGATTTTTGCGTGTCAGGTTACTGTTTCTGCGAAAAAATTTTTACTTTCAACTTGTAATACACACGCTACCCGACCCTTACTTCTAGTGCAGTTAACGCACGAGTGGGAGTGATAAATAGTATTCTAGCCCTAATGTGGTGAAATGTATCCGAGCCTTCTAATCCGTGATTGGTTAGCTCAGAGCACAAGCTTATTTCGCCACAGCAAAAGAGACGAGAAACATGAATTCCAACATGCTTTTCAAGAGTTGTATGCCTGAACTGCTTTTAATTTGCAAAATCTTGTAAACTGTGCTATCAATAGTATTGTGTTAAATGATTTTAAATGAAAAACAATAATTAAAATAGCAACACTTAGAAAACATGCTTTGGTTTATGTAAATGTTTGCAAATTTTGCTGGATAGAATGGACACTGTCTCCAAGGGCCGTAGGGGGTGGGGGTTCATGGCATTCTAGAGAGGTGCTCAGGGACTCTTTAAAGGAGCAGTAAAATTACATAACAAACAAATGTACAGAAAAAGACAATAGCAATGCAATAACCCCCTGCATCATGTGACAGTCATCAGCCAATCAAAGATTCATATACATATGTACTGTGGACTCTTGCACATGCTCAGTCAGAGCTGGTGCCTTTGAAAGTGTGCATATAAAATACTGTGCACAATTTTATAATATAAGTAAATTGGAAAAAAAAATGAATTGTTGCTCAATTTTAATCATTTTGACTTCAATGTTCCTAAACTGATGGTAAATAATGCATAATATAAATATTGCTATGCATTGTTTACCTTGTAAATATATAAAATGCTAGTTTATTTTTAATGAATTGTAAATTTTATTTAAAGATTTTCATACCAGCATTTTCTGTCCATCCGTCCCTGGTATTAAACATACTTTAGTGTGGTGACATATAGAGCATGTTAACCCGCTTTATTCTTTTTTACTAAATGCGCGCATCTGTCCTCTCACTCCTACTAATGAGCCGTGTGCCACAACTTTACATTGAGTGATATTTGAAAAGAGAAAAAAAAATAGCGTTTAAAAGCAGGACTTTTAATTCACGTGTATATGTTATTATTTACTATCACTTAAAGGCCTCTATTCAAAAAGATATGCAGTGTATTTTCATGCGGTTTGCTTACAAAATGTCCCTACTTTAGAAGCCGTCTGTGTTTTTTAAAATGTATTCAAAAATAAATGCATGAAAAGTGTGCAGATTATGAGGTCGATTTACTATGCAGTGTATGCCACAGTTTCTGCGCGAGACTTCAGGCTCGCCGGAAACGAGTTGAGAAGCAGTGGTACTAAGACCGCTGGTCCTTAACTCGTCCGCCACCTCTGAGGCGATGGACCGCAATCATCCTGATCGGGCAGGCGCGAATGTGCAGGAGGCGGCATAGCACAAGCATTTCACTAGAAATGCTTGTGCAATGATAAATACAGACAGCGTATGCTGTCAGCATTTATCGATGTGGGGCGGACATGATCCTCTACAGCGAAACATGTCCGCCCGCACATTCATAAATCGGCCGCTATATATAGTGTATGGATGTGGGTTTTATGTGAAAATGCTTCCAGCATCAAACAATATACATCCCAACAGATTTTTTATTTATTACTCGCGTAAACTCTTTTTCTTCAAATTCTTCAGTAAGAATATACTACCCCATGAGATGTAACTTGTATCATGGTTGTGTCTCACCGTTTCAAAAGTCAAAGATTGTTTTTTTTTTTTATTTTATTTTTTTATAACTGTTTTTAAGTTTTCTTTTTTGTATTTGTTAGAGACGCTGTTTTATAAAGGGAGCCCCCTCATTTTAGATATTTTGTTCTGTAAGGTTTGGAAAGCATTTTATGATGTCGGTGTCCCTCACAGTGGAACTCGTTCTGTGCGCCAAAAAGTGAACAGTTACAAAATACTTGCTGCTCTCCAGATCATAATAAAGAGTGACTTCAATCTCATGTCTATTAAGATGCGCAGGTACAAATCTTTATCAATCAGCAGTTTGTCAGTTGCACTGTTGCAATTTTATAGTTTCATGAGCAGGTTATATTGAATCTACGTCACTGACTTTATAAGAGAAGACATCTGTATGTTGGTAAGGAACCTGCATAGCAATGGGGAAAGAATAAGTACTGACAGCTATGCTGATTGAATTCTACCACTTTGGAGTTACCCTAACATGGTTCAGATTTTAAATTTCAACTTAATGTCAGCATTGCGGATGCCATAAATTCTCTGCAAAGATGTTGCCATGACACTAATGTCACCATGGATATAGTATGACCACAGCAGGTTCACCTGTAATACAGACATTATTGTCCCAAGGGTTGGAATTAGGTGCCTTCATGTTATTTTACAATAAATTATAAAAAATGATGTTACTTAGAAATAACACATCACTGCCAAAGCAGCTTGCTTTATTTGTTGGCAAACTGTTATGCTCGCCAATTATCTACAGCTTGATGAGTTGTCCTTTTGAGCAAATGAACATTAACAGCACATGTCGGTGCAGCTATATTCATTGTCCATGCCATTCTGTAAGTGATAGAAAATAAATAAATAATAATAAATAAAGTTGGATGAAATTGTCTGTCAACCAGTAAATAGAACTATAGCTTTGCTTGTAAGCCAGTAGCCAATGAACATCGATACAGCTGTATATGTTTGCTTGTCGGCCAATGGCTTTCAAGCATTAATGAAATTATAATCATTGTTGTATGTGTTGTACGTGTTGAGCTAGACAGCCAATGGAGAAAAACATAATTTATGCTTACCTGATAAATTTATTTCTCTTGTGGTGTATCCAGTCCACGGATCATCCATTACTTGTGGGATATTCTCCTCCCCAACAGGAAGCTGCAAGAGGATCACCCACAGCAGAGCTGTCTATATAGCTCCTCCCCCAACTGCCACTCCCCAGTAATTCGACCGAAGACAAGCAAGAGAAAGGAGAAACTATAGGGTGCAGTGATGACTGTAGTTTAAAAATAAAAAAATCCTGCCTTGAAATGACAGGGCGGGCCATGGACTGGATACACCACAAGAGAAATAAATTTATCAGGTAAGCATAAATTATGTTTTCTTTTGAAAGGTGTATCCAGTCCATGGATCATCCATTACTTGTGGGATACCAATACCAAAGCTATAGGACACGGATGAAGGGAGGGACAAGGCAGATGCTTAAACGGAAGGCACCACTGCCTGTAAGACCTTTCTCCAAAAAATAGCCTCCGAAGAAGCAAAAGTATCAAATTTGTAGAATTTAGAAAAAGTATGAAGCGAAGACCAAGTCGCCGCCTTACAAATCTGTTCAACAGAAGCCTCATTCTTAAAAGCCCATGTGGAAGCTACCGCTCTAGTAGAATGAGCCGTAATTCTTTCAGGAGGCTGCGGGCCAGCAGTCTCATAAGCTAAGCGGATTATACTTCTTAGCCAAAAAGAGAGAGAAGTTGCCGAAGCCTTTTGGCCTCTCCTCTGTCCAGAGTAGACAACAAACAATGCAGATGTTTGACGAAAATCTTTAGTAGCTTGTAAACAAAACTTTAAAGCACGAACCACGTCAAGATTGTGTAATAGACGTTCCTTCTTCGAAGAAGGATTAGGACACAGTGACGGAACAACAATCTCCTGATTGATATTCTTATTAGATACCACCTTAGGTAGAAAACCAGGTTTGGTACGTAACACTACCTTATCTGCATGGAAAATGAGATAAGGGGAATCACATTGTAAAGCAGATAACTCAGAAACTCTTCGAGCTGAGGAGATAGCTACTAAAAACAGAACTTTCCAAGATAAGAGCTTAATATCTATGGAATGCAAAGATTCAAACAGAACCCCTTGAAGAACTTTAAGAACTAAATTTAAACTCCATGGTGGAGCAACAGGTTTAAACACAGGCTTGATTCTAACCAGAGCCTGACAACACGCCTGAACATCTGGAACCTCAGCCAGACGTTTGTGCAAAAGGAAAACAGAGCAGAAATCTGTCCCTTTAATGAACTAGCTGATAAGCCCTTCTCCAATCCTTCTTGTAGAAAGGATAATATCCTAGGAATCCTGACTTTACTCCATGAGTAACCCTTGGATTCACACCCATGAAGATATTTACACCATATCTTATGATACATTTTCCTGGTGACAAGCTTTCGCGCCTGTATTAAGGTATCAATGACTGACTCGGAGAAACCACGCTTTGACAAAATCAACCATTCAATCTCCAAGCAGTCAGACGCAGAGAAATCAGATTTGGATGGTTGAAAGGACCCTGAAGTAGAAGGTCCTGTCTCAGCGGCAGAGTCCATGGTGGAAAGGATGACATGTCCACTAGATCTGCATACCAAGTCCTGCGTGGCCACGCAGTTGCTATCAAAATCACCGAAGCTCTCTTCTGCTTGATCTTGGCAATCAGACGAGGGAGCAGATGAAACGGTGGAAACACATAAGCCAGGTTGAAGGACCAAGGCGCTGCTAGAGCATCTATCAGTGCTGCCTTGGGATCCCTGGACCTGGATCCGTAAGAAGGAAGCTTGGCGTTCTGACGAGACGCCATGAGATCCAGTTCTGGTTTGCCCCAAAGTTGAATCAACTGTGCCAACACCTCCGGATGGAGCTCCCACTCCCCCGGATGAAAAGTTTGTCGACTTAGAAAATCCGCCTCCCAGTTCTCTACTCCTGGGATATCGATAGCTGATAGATGGCAAGAGTGAATCTCTGCCCATAGAATTATCTTTGAAACCTCCAACATTGCTAGGGAACTCCTTGTTCCCCCTTGATGGTTGATGTAAGCTACAGTCGTGATGTTGTCCGACTGAAATCTGATGAACCTGACCGCAGCTAGCTGAGGCCAAGCCTGAAGAGCATTGAATATCGCTCTTAGTTCCAGAATGTTTATCGGAAGGAGTGCCTCCTCCTGAGTCCATGATCCCTGAGCCTTCAGGGAGTTCCAGACTGCACCCCAGCCCAGAAGGCTGGAATCTGTTGTAACTATTGTCCAATCTGGCCTGTGGAAGGTCATACCTTTGGACAGATGGACCCGAGATAGCCACCAGAGAAGAGAATCCCTGGTCTCTTGATCCAGATTTAGTAGAGGGGACAAATCTGTGTAATCCCCATTCCACTGACCGAGCATGCAGAGTTGCAGCGGTCTGAGATGTAGGCGGGCAAATGGCACTATGTCCATTGCCGCTACCATTAAGCCGATTACTTCCATACACTGAGCCACTGAAGGGCGAGAAGTAGAATAAAGAACACGGCAGGAATTTAGAAGTTTTGACAACCTGGCCTCTGTCAGGTAAATCTTCATTTCTACAGAATCTATCAGAGTTCCCAGGAAGGAAACTCTTGTGAGAGGGGACAGAGAACTCTTTTCTTCATTCACTTTCCACCCATGAGACCTCAGAAATGCCAGAACAATGTCCGTATGTGACTTGGCAATTTGAAAATTTGACGCCCTATATCAGAATGTCGTCTAGGTAAGGGGCTACTGCTATACCCCGCGGCCTTAGGACCGCCAGAAGTGACCCCAGAACCTTTGTAAAGATTCTTGGTGCCGTAGCTAACCCGAAGGGAAGAGCTACAAACTGGTAATGCCTGTCTAGGAAGGGGAACCCGAGAAACCGATGATGATCTCTGTGTATCGGAATGTGAAGATAAGCATCCTTTAAGTCCATGGTAGTCATATATTGACCCTCCTGGATCATAGGTAGGATGGTTCGAATAGTCTCCATTTTGAAGGATGGGACCCTGAGAAATTTGTTTAGGCTCTTGAGATCTAAGATTGGTCTGAAGGTTCCCTCTTTCTTGGGAACCACAAACAGATTTGAATAGAATCCTTGCCCCTGTTCCTCCCTTGGAACTGGGTGGATCACTCCCATAACTAGGAGGTCTTGAACACAATGTAAGAATGCCTCTCTCTTTATCTGGTTTGCAGATAATTGTGAGAGGTGAAATCTTCCTTTTTGGGGAAGAAGCTTTGAAGTCCAGAAGATACCCCTGGGACACAATTTCCAACACCCAGAGATCCTGGACATCTCTTGCCCAAGCCTGGGCAAAGAGAGAAAGTCTGCCCCCTACTAGATCCGTTACCGGATCGGGGGCTAATCCTTCATGCTGTCTTAGAGGCAGCAGCAGGCTTTTTGGCCTGCCTTGCTTTGTTCCAAGCCTGGTTAGGTCTCCAGACCGGCTTGGACTGGGCAAAATTTCCCTCTTGTTTAGTATTAGAGGAAGTTGATGCTGCGACAGTCTTGAAGTTTCAAAAGGCACGAAAATTTGTCTGTTTGGTCCTTAATTTGTTGGACCTATCCTGAGGAAGGGCGTGACCTTTTCCTCCAATAATATCAGAAATGATCTCCTTCAGTCCGGGCCCGAATAGGGTCTGTCCCTTGAAGGGAATATTGAGAAGCTTAGACTTTGAAGTAACGTCAGCTGACCAGGATTTAAGCCATAACGCCCTACGCGCTTGAATAGCAAAACCTGTGTTCTTAGCCGTTATTTTGGTTAAATGAACAACGGCGTCAGAAACAAATGAATTGTCTAGCTTAAGAGCTTTAAGCTTGTCAAGTATATCATCCAATGGGTTTCTACCTGTAGAGCCTCTTCCAGAGACTCAAACCAGAAGGCCGCAGCAGCAGTGACGGGGCAATGCATGCAAGAGGCTGGATAATAAAACCCTGTTGAATAAACATTTTCTTAAGCTAACCCTCTAACTTTTTATCCATTGGATCTAGGAAAGCACAACTGTCCTCGACTGGGATAGTTGTACGCTTCGCTAGGGTAGAGACTGCTCCCTCCATCTTAGGGACCGTTTGCCATAAGTCCTGTGTAGCGGCATCTATGGGAAACAGGAGGGGGAGAGAACGGTACACCTGGTCTATCCCATTCCTTAGTAATAATTTCTGAAAACCTCTTAGGTATTGGAAAAACATCAGTGTAAACAGGCACTGCATAGTATTTATCCAATCTACACAATTTCTCTGGGACCATAATGGTGTCACAGTCATTCAGAGCAGCTAAAACCTCCCTGAGCAACACGCGGAGGTGTTCAAGCTTAAATTTAAATGTAGACATATCAGAATCAGGTTGAATTATCTTCCCTGAGACAGAAAAATCACCCACAGATAGAAGCTCTCCTTCCTCAGCTTCTGCATATTGTGAGGGAATATCAGACATAGCTACTAAAGCATCAGAGTGCTCTGTATTTTTCCTAGTCCCAGAGCTGTCTCGCTTTCCTTGTAACCCTGGTAGTTTGGACAATACCGCTGTAAGGGTATGATCCATAACCGCCACCATGTCTTGTAAGGTAAACGCTATGGGCGCGCTAGATGAACTTGGCGCCTCTAGAGCGGGCGTCCCTTGAGCGGGAGTCATAGGTTCTGACACGTGGGGAGAGTTAGTCGGCATAACTTCCCCCTTGTCAGTTTCCTCTGGTGATAAATCTTTTAAAGCCAGAATATGATCTTTATAGCTTATAGTAAAATCAGTGCATTTGCTGCACATTCTAAGAGGGGGTTCCACAATGGCTTCTAAACATAATGAACAATGAGTTTCCTCTATGTCAGACATGTTTAAACAGACTAGTAATGAGACCAGCAAGCTTGTAAAACACTTTAATAACTGTGAACAAGCAAAAAATAAAAACAGTACTGTGCCTTTAAGAGAAAAAAACAATCACAGAAACTGCAAAACAGTGAAAAAAGCAGTAAATTTTACGAAATTTTTACAGTGTGTATAATAGGCTAAAAGAGCATTGCACCCACTTGCAAATGGATGATTAACCCCTTAGTTTCAAAACCGGATCAAAAAAACGATATAAACGTTTTTAAACAGTCACAACCAACTGCCAAAGCTCTGCTGTGGCCCTACCTGCCCATACAACAACTTTGGAAGGCACAAAAACCCTTTAGAGAGGTCCTATATGTTCAGGGGACTCCTTCAGGGAAGCTGGAAGTCTCAAGTTGCAAAAACTACTGCACGATTTAGGCAGAAATTAGGCCCCTCCCAACCTGTGCTCATAGTGAGAGGGCCATAAAAAACTATGAGGCAAAATCTAGTCAGCCATGTGGAAAAAATGGGCCCCAGAATAAAGTTTTATCACCATCATTTGTAATAAACGTTTATATACATCAAGCAAACGTTATATCTATTCAGTAATGAGAGTAAATAACAAAAATATTACCCTTTACAGCAAGCATGATACCAGTCGTTATTAAATCACTATAATCAGGCTTACCTTAAATAAATCAGGTACTGTCAGCATTTTCTAGCTTATCCTCTCTCTAGAAATTTTTTTAACTGCACATACCTCAGAGCAGGTAGCCCTGCACGCTATTCCCCCAGCTGAAGTTACTCATCTCTTCAGTTATGTGTGAGAACAGCAGTGGATCTTAGTTACAAACTGCTAAGATCATCAAAAACCTCAGGCAGACTCTTCTTCAACTTTCTGCCTGAGGCTAAAATAGTACAACCATTTGAAAATAATAAACTTTTGATTGAAGATAAACTACATTAATGCACCACATCTCTCTAGCAACTACCCATGTCGAGAGCTGCAAGAGAATGACTGGGGAGTGGCAGTTGGGGGAGGAGCTATATAGACAGCTCTGCTGTGGGTGATCCTCTTGCAGCTCCCTGTTGGGGAGGAGAATATCCCACAAGTAATGGATGATCCGTGGACTGGATACACCTTACAAGAGAAAATAAAACTTAAGAGTTTTGCCCATGGGGATTTTCAAAACTATATAAGTTGTTTCTTTCAATTATGATTGTTTATATACTGTAGCTCATTGTCTATACTAACTGTCTGTCTGCACTTTACAAATATGACATAGAAATAATCTTGTTCCATATTGCAGGTCACTAACCATTAATTACATGTAATGTAAGCAACAATGTTTGATTGGGTATTAAAATGTATTGGTTAACATATTTAACATATCTGATACTTACATAGCGCACCCTATACTTTAATAGCAGTGTGCTCATAGCGTTGTTGGTTAAGAGCTGCAATCCAAATACAACTTCCTCTTTCAATGCTTTTTAAAACTAGGGATTAACTGCTATCTCTTCCTATTTCGCATTCAAACACTTGAAAGGTGTCTATCAAAGAATGTAGGAGAGAGAGAGAGTAAAAAATGGTAAACCCCTACAGAGCAATTCATGTAATAAAAACTTTCAAAACTGGGACTTAAGTGGAGACACACTCACCCTATTATAGTGTTTCCACATGTGCATATGGATCCCATTCAAGTCAGCCTTAGCCGTCAGAGGAATATGCGTAAGGAGCTCCGGAGAATCTGCACGACAGACAGATCAAGGGGATAAGCGTCCTCTGCCATTCTCACAGCTCAGCCTCTATCCGTGACTTCGGCCAGCGGCACTCGATAGTGGATTTCCGGAAAGTGCATCAGTGATGACGTCAGGAGGTGTGTCTAATCTTCGCAAAGTGCTTGCAGCGTAAGTGAGGCAAATGAGTAGGGACTCATACACTGGTAAGTAGAAGCATCACGTGTAGGAGTATGAAATCCCAGGATACAAAGTGTTGAAGATAAAATACGATTTATTTTTTTATTGGAACATGGATAAAAAGAGCTCAGCCGAAACATGTAAGCCATTGGTGCCACGCTCTTTCTGCCTTTTTCTCATTTGCACTGTGACTTGGAGCTTTTTATCCATGTTTCAATAAAAAAAAATCGTATTTTATCTTCAACACTTTGTATCCTGGGATTTCATACTCCTTCTACACTCGATGTATCAAAGAACGTAACCAAAAATTCCATTATTTGAGGGAATTTTTTGAGCTCCATTAAGCGCAATCCAACATGAATTTAGATTAAGCCCTCATTGAAATCTATTATTAAAGGGGAATTATGCACCGGCTCTATCCAACACAAATAGTGAAGCACACTATGCTACCACTCGCATGATAAATATTAACCATTGCCTTGTAATAGGAGTTGAAATGCAAGTGGTATGAATTGCGCTCCAGCAATGTTTATGCTCCATAACGCTTGTATTTCTGTACTTAACCTATAATGTGGTCCCTGATACGTTGAAACAGTACATATTTCCTTTAGCTGTGGCTAATTATTGACACAATGGCTCGCCGGAAAGAGACGTTATGAAGCATAACTTGTCTGCCTGCCCTGAAGTTATGAAGCATATGAAGTTATAAAGCATATGAAGTTATGAAGCATATGAAGTTATGAAGCATATGAAGTTATGAAGCATATGAAGTTATGAAGCATATGAAGTTATAAAGCATATGAAGTTATAAAGCATATGAAGTTATGAAGCATATGAAGTTATGAAGCATATGAAGTTATGAAGCATATGAAGTTATGAAGCATATGAAGTTATAAAGCATATGAAGTTATGAAGCATATGAAGTTATGAAGCATAACTTGTCCGCCTGCCCTGAAGTTCTGAAGCATATGAAGTTATAAAGCATATGAAGTTATAAAGCATATGAAGTTATGAAGCATATGAAGTTATGAAGCATATAAAGTTATGAAGCATATGAAGTTATGAAGCATATGAAGTTATGAAGCATATGAAGTTATGAAGCATATGAAGTTATAAAGCATATGAAGTTATGTAGCATATGAAGTTATGAAGCATATGAAGTTATGAAGCATATGAAGTTATAAAGCATATGAAGTTATGAAGCATATGAAGTTATGAAGCATATGAAGTTATGGAGCATATGAAGTTATGAAGCATATGAAGTTATGAAGCATATGAAGTTATGAAGCATATGAAGTTATAAAGCATATGAAGTTATGAAGCATATGAAGTTATAAAGCATATGAAGTTATGAAGCATATGAAGTTATGAAGCATATGAAGTTATGAAGCATATGAAGTTATAAAGCATATGAAGTTATGAAGCATATGAAGTTATGAAGCATATGAAGTTATGAAGCATATGAAGTTATGGAGCATATGAAGTTATGAAGCATATGAAGTTATGAAGCATATGAAGTTATGAAGCATATGAAGTTATGAAGCATATGAAGTTATGGAGCATATGAAGTTATGAAGCATATGAAGTTATGAAGCATATAAAGTTATGAAGCATATGAAGTTATAAAGCATATGAAGTTATGAAGCATATGAAGTTATAAAGCATATGAAGTTATGAAGCATATGAAGTTATGAAGCATATGAAGTTATGAAGCATATGAAGTTATAAAGCATATGAAGTTATGAAGCATATGAAGTTATGAAGCATATGAAGTTATGAAGCATATGAAGTTATGAAGCATATGAAGTTATAAAGCATATGAAGTTATAAAGCATATGAAGTTATGAAGCATATGAAGTTATGAAGCATATGAAGTTATGAAGCATATGAAGTTATAAAGCATATGAAGTTATGAAGCATATGAAGTTATGAAGCATATGAAGTTATGAAGCATAACTTGTCCGCCTGCCCTGAAGTTATGAAGCATATGAAGTTATAAAGCATATGAAGTTATGAAGCATATGAAGTTATGAAGCATATGAAGTTATAAAGCATATGAAGTTATGAAGCATATGAAGTTATGAAGCATAACTTGTCCGCCTGCCCTGAAGTTATGGAGCATATAAAGTTATGAAGCATATGAAGTTATGAAGCATAACTTGTCCGCCTGCCCTGAAGTTATGAAGCATATGAAGTTATGAAGCATATGAAGTTATAAAGCATATGAAGTTATGAAGCATATGAAGTTATGAAGCATATGAAGTTATGAAGCATAACTTGTCTGCCTGCCCTGAAGTTATGAAGCATATGAAGTTATGAAGCATATGAAGTTATGAAGCATATGAAGTTATGAAGCATAACTTGTCTGCCTGCCCTGAAGTTATGAAGCATATGAAGTTATGGAGCATATAAAGTTATGAAGCATATGAAGTTATGAAGCATAACTTGTCTGCCTGCCCTGAAGTTATGAAGCATATGAAGTTATGAAGCATATGAAGTTATGAAGCATATGAAGTTATGAAGCATAACTTGTCCGCCTGCCCTGAAGTTATGAAGCATATGAAGTTATGAAGCATATGAAGTTATGAAGCATAACTTGTCCGCCTGCCCTGAAGTTATGAAGCATATGAAGTTATGGAGCATATGAAGTTATGAAGCATATGAAGTTATGAAGCATAACTTGTCTGCCTGCCCTGAAGTTATGAAGCATATGAAGTTATGAAGCATAACTTGTCCGCCTGCCCTGAAGTTATGGAGCATATGAAGTTATGAAGCATATGAAGTTATGAAGCATATGAAGTTATGAAGCATATGAAGTTATGAAGCATATGAAGTTATAAAGCATATGAAGTTATGAAGCATATGAAGTTATGAAGCATATGAAGTTATGAAGCATAACTTGTCCGCCTGCCCTGAAGTTCTGAAGCATATGAAGTTATGAAGCATATGAAGTTCTGAAGCATAACTTGTCCGCCTGCTCTGAAGTTCTGAAGCATATGAAGTTATGAAGCATATGAAGTTATGAAGCATATAAAGTTATGAAGCATATGAAGTTATGAAGCATATGAAGTTATGAAGCATATGAAGTTATGAAGCATATGAAGTTATGAAGCATAACTTGTCCGCCTGCTCTGAAGTTATGAAGCATATGAAGTTATGAAGCATATGAAGTTATGAAGCATATGAAGTTATGAAGCATAACTTGTCCGCCTGCTCTGAAGTTATGAAGCATATGAAGTTATGAAGCATACGAAGTTATGAAGCATAACTTGTCCGCTTGCTCTGAAGTTATGAAGCATATGAAGTTATGAAGCATATGAAGTTATGAAGCATATGAAGTTATGAAGCATATGAAGTTATGGAGCATATGAAGTTATGAAGCATATGAAGTTATGAAGCATATGAAGTTATGAAGCATATGAAGTTATGGAGCATATGAAGTTATGAAGCATATGAAGTTATGAAGCATATGAAGTTATGGAGCATATGAAGTTATGAAGCATATGAAGTTATGAAGCATATGAAGTTATGAAGCATATGAAGTTATAAAGCATATGAAGTTATGAAGCATATGAAGTTATAAAGCATATGAAGTTATGAAGCATATGTAGTTATGAAGCATATGAAGTTATGAAGCATATGAAGTTATGAAGCATATGAAGTTATGAAGCATAACTTGTCCGCCTGCTCTGAGGCGGCGGACAGAAATCAACCCGATCGAATACGATCGGGTTGATTGATGCCTCCTGCTAGCGTCCGATTGGCGCGAATCTGCAGGGGGTGACATTGCACAAGCAGTTCTGGTGAACTGCTTGTGCAATGATAAATGCAGCGTATGCTGTCGGCATTTATCGATTTGCAGCGGACATGATACGCTACATCGTATCATGTCTGCTTGCACTTTGAGAAATATGCCCCTATGTGTTTAGTGTTGCTGATTGGATCACTGGCAGCTTCCACTCTTACGGTCCTAAGGCGAACTTTATATGATTAACCCCTTTGTGGTTAGCATTACAGCATCACTAGTGTAAATTACATGCTCTAACAGATCAGAACATATAAATGTAACACTATAGTCGCCCTTTAATGAAAATTTGGGACATCTCTGCACATTTAAACAGCTAAAAGCTAGATTGGAAAATACTTAAAATTCAATAACTAGATACTCTGGAGAAGTAACAGAAGGCTAATACACTAAGACTAGGGTTGACAAATTTATAGGAAACTTATGAGTTACCATGAATATTTCAGGGATGGAGTCTACATATAAATATGTGTAGAATAATCAATAGAAAAAAGATAATTGTATAGTACATCTGCACATCCAAATGAGGTGTCCTCATCAAACAGTGTTTAAAGCTAATTTGCATAACTTTACCCAGAATCCTTGCCTATATTGTAAAGAACCTCTTAAATGCTTTTTAAATGCTCATTCCCTCATGCCATTGCATTGATGCCTAAGACAGCTGTAAAACAAAACAGGTAAATCAATACTTTTATGAATTTTAGAAGAAAAAAACATGAAGATTTGTTAAACTAATTTGCATTTCCGTCCCCAAAATGTAATTCTCTAGTTCTTTCAGTAACAGAAAACATCACCTAATTTGTTATGATGTGCGGATATACTAGAAAATAAAGCGCGCAAAATAGAAAGGGCGTTCCAATGGTGCATTAACCGTAGAACAATCAGATATAGTGAACAAACGTAAACGCACTCACAAGTGTAAAGCACTTTTAGTGTAGTTCTCATGGTCTGGGTAAATTAGTAGCCTCCCAGCAAGCTTTCCTCTTGGTATTGCTGGTCTCTACTATTTCAAGGTTGGGCTGCTGTTCCTTCTAGACTCTTCCACTTTACAATAATAGCACTTACAATTAACTATGGCAGATCTAGTATGGCAAAAGTTTCCGAAACTAACTTGTGGCAATGGTGGCATCATATGACAATGCCACGTTTAAAAAATACTAAGCTCTTTAGTACTAATTGTACTGTCTGTGTTTGTCTATGGAGATTTCACAACCATGTGCTGGATTTAATGCACTTGTTACAAATGGGTCTGGCTGAAACACAATAATTTGTAGGAATGGCCACATACTTTTGGCCATATAGTGTATATTATCTTCCTGGCCAAACCTTTGGAATATAGCTGTCTGTCGTGTCATATTTCACCAGCAATCTAATGTTCCAAAAGGGGAAACTAAAATCGAAAATGTGGGAGCAATCTGTGTTGTGTACATAAGAAACAGGAGAGCCTATAGAATTTTTAAAGCAAACAAAAACGTCTACATCAGTGTTGTCCATGCTGTGGCCCAATGGGTTGATTCCATCTGGCCATGATACCCTTTCAGTATTAAACATGTTGAACTGGGTGATCTATGCAGAACATGGAGAATGGTAAAGGAGGAAGAAAAGAGATTTTTATAAAATATATAAAGTTAGGAATCAGTAAGAGAAGATAAGATGATTCAGACTGCAAGTTCACAATTGCAGGGACCCTGCTTGTAATAGCTGGAACAATTGCGGTACCTCGGTCACGCTGTAACGCGGGGCAATTTAGTCTTGAGAAAAGGCCTAGAATCTCTGGCCTCGCAGCACCCTCCCGTCCCGGCACACCCTGTTCTGGGGGAGGGGACATGGAATGATAGACATGAGCTTGAAGAAATCCGCAAATCTGGGATGAAAATGTTTGTAACATCAAGGTGGACGAAGCCAATTTATTGACCTGGCAAGGATTTATTGTACCAGATAATTCTCACTATGACAAAGAAGCTGTTTAGATTGAAATAAACTTCCCACCAGAGTACCCGTTCAAGCCCCCCAAGATAACATTCAAAACCAAAATCTACCATCCAAACATAAATGAGAAGGGCCAGGTTTGCCTGCCAGTGATTAGTGCTGAAAACTGGAAACCAGCAACTAAAACTGACCAAGTCATCCAGTCTCTTATTGCCCTGGTCAATGAACCACAGCCAGAGCATCCACTGAGTGCAGATCTAGCCGAAGAACCGTAAAAAAATCTTAAAGAACGCTGAAGAGTTTACAAAGAAATATGGAGAAAAACGACCAGTGGACTAGCAATCCGGGCCCATGTACCAGTGGGAAAAAAAAACACAAAAAACCCCCACAAATTCCAAAAGGGCAACTGAAGAATTGGAGTCAGCAAGTTTAGAATCCCCTCCCTTACCTTCCCCTAAAAACATACAACCAAGACAGGACTTTGAGGGAACTTTAAAAAGAGGTGCAGTGTCAACCCACAACTCTTGCTCCACTCACCTTAAACTAGTCACCTAGATAAATTGCAAAGTTGAGGATTAACAAGAAAAAAAAGTTTTTTTGCTCTCTAAAAGAAAATTCCACTGTTCACTACTTTGCCATATCTAACCACAGAAACAATGTGTATACTGTTTTGCTTTTTTCCTACATAAAATTGAATGAAAAGGCCCCTACTCTGTTTTGCCTTAGGGTTTAAATGTATAGTTGCAATTTTTTTCTCTTTTTTAAATTAACTTTTTGTCCTTCATTACTTAATACATTTTGTACACTCCATGACAAGGTCCTTAATTTGTTTGATTTTATTCTGTTACCTACACCTCCTCCACCATAGGCCCTTCAGCACCAAACTGTGTGTGTGTCTGCTGCCTTGGTGCTGATAGGGTTTATAGTGTCATCTTGGCTCTGACAGAACCCTCAAAGGGAGGGTATAGTTGAACATTTGGCACTTATGTTTCCATTCTGTCAATGTTGCACTGTGCTTTGTGGGACTCTGTAAGTTCTCCTACAGTTTGTAAAATTAAATAAAATTAAAAAAGGGAAAAAAATAGAAGATGAGATACTCACCTATACAATGTGCACTCATATTATTTAGCTTTGAAGTATTTTTTTTTTATTTTCAAATTGTACTGTCTAAAACCAACCATGTTTTACCAACTGTCTCTCCCATTCTTGTGGGATGGTCCTGATTTGGTAACTCTGCTCATCCATTGCTCCTCTCCATTTATATCCTAATTTACTCAGCACTCAAATTTTCTTATCATAAATTTTATTTATATACAAAAAAAAAACAAACAGCACTTTGTGTGTCTATATATATATAATAGTATAAAAAAGCAAACACTGCACGGGCAATCAAAGTGCTGTGGTAGTCAAGAAGTTTATTTCTCCACTATATATATATATACGTAAGCTTGAAAGTGTGTATGCACTCTCACCATCCGTGTCATCTGCCAGGGTGCTATGGCGTAATGTATAAAAGTTCAAATAGAATAAGCACTCACTGGTCTTCAGTCAAAAGTGACATTTCTTTATTTCAAACTTGTGACGTTTCGGGACTGGCAGCGTCCCTTCCTCTGACAAACAACATGTGTAAAAATGGTGACTTATAAAGCCTGAGACCCCTCCCCTTCCTCTCAGTGCAACCAATGATTGGTGGCAGTGAAGTGCTCATTCAAATAATAAATTTCTCATAAAAATAATGTGTATCTTATACAAAGGTAAATAGTGATCTTTAGTCAAACATCTTTATTTCATAGTGATTCATAGTGATAGATTAAAGTGGTGTGATCTGTGTAAGAGCAGGTATAAAAAACATAAGTGGCGCTGTGGTGGTGTGTAAGGTCAAAACACACCCATAACGAACCGGAATCAAAATAGAGCCTCATAACAATCTAATGCTCATTCAGAGCTAACAGGTAGTCAATAGGATATCACAGACAACACCCCTCAATTTGATTGGTTAACGCTCTAAACCAAAACAAAACAAAGCATGCAATGTGATCCAGCCGAACGCCATCAGCCCGTACTAGGTAAATATACCAAAAGAGCCTCATAGCTATGATGTGATGTGACTCACCTTAGTATCAATAAACATCACAAGACATACAGACAGTAAATGCCCCGGTGATTGTGATCGTGATCGCACTATAATCACACCTTCAATGACACGTAACTGTCACCTACAGCCAATCATAGCCCTGTGTCAGTGGTCAAGCACCGCTGTTTCACCAAATAAAAATACAAGTCACGGCTCTACTGTGTATATCGCCAGGAGCAAACCCCACTGTGTAATTCAAACCATTCACTTACCATGTTACAGAAAAAGACAAAGAGCACCATTTCCAATCCTAAGCCTGAAATCTATCTGTGCCACCGTGTCATAAGACGCCTCTCCTTAGGCGCATTAATACAACTATCAATGTGGCCAAAACATTCATGTGAGCAAAACATCGCTCAGTAAGTAAAAGCAGCCAAAATCCTGGTACTGACCAAGTTGTACTGCTAGATCCTCAAAACTGTAACGTGTCAGTGTCGTGTGGCTACGTGTATAAACAATAAATAAACGCCCCCTGTCAAAATCAAACGAATGACTATATAAGCTAGACAGAGCCTAATAGTCTAGCAGAAAACTAGTGTAGCTTAGAGTGACAGCCTTCAATCTCATAATAACCCACATATGTACGGTTCTAGAAGAAAAAAATCTGTAACTATTATTAAGAAGAGAACCTTCATGTTAACCACAATATCCTCCATATCATAGGATGTGTCACACCCCGTCTAGATGGATCAGTATGATATCCCTGTATCATACAGTCCAACCTAAGGGAACATTAACCCTCTTTTCAAAAGAAATATAAAAAAACAAATAAGAATGGGGAAAAACAAATATCAAATAGTGGAATAAAGACAGGTCGAACCACGTAACTAGTAAACTAGCTGAAAGCTTCATATTGTCATACAATTTGTCCGGTACGCATGTACACCAAGTGTAACCAACCCTCCAATAAATTCCACGGCACCACATGTTCCCCGGCCAGTCACACAGATCACTCACACAATGTGTAATCATTAAAAGAAAAATTAAAATCAACAAACAGCAAGCCCAGCAATATAACAACATATAGTCAACCACTAGAGGATCTCACTATAGGAGAACTTTCCCTTATCATAATACTATTAATAGGCTAACATATATGTATGTACTCATGGCTGTGTAGTCATAGTAACCCGACCCATTATGGAAAATGAGCCAGGATCATAGGACTTAGAACCTAATGAGGGCCAATGTATCAATAGTACATCTGGGTTAAGAAACAACAAAACATATCTACAAAAATCAATCAGACAGAATAAGAAAATAAGAGAGTAAGAGAGCCAACTTTAATTCCTAAATAGATCCGTGGACCCTCATTACTGGAATTCATGTACTCCCAATAAAGAAGAAGACGCCTCCTTCGGTCTTACGTCATAACAGCCACGGATCACATAAATCAAATGGAATGCAAGGACTCTCACAAATAACATTGCCACCCAGTGAGGACATTAAGTCCCCTAGGTGCAAGAGTCCCCAGTTCATATATCCAACGGGCTTCCTTGCGTAATAGCATGTTGGATCTGTTTCCTCCCCTCCTGGGAATGGGCACGTGATCTATTATGCGGAACTGGAGATCAGATACTGTGTGGCCTGCTTCTAGAAAGTGGCGAGCCACAGGTTGATCAGTCTTTCCCTTGGAGATGGCAGTACGTATACTACATTGATGATTAGCCATCCGTGTCTTCGCATCATCTGTGGTCATACCAGTATAGAACTTCCCACACAGACAGTTAAGTAGATATACAATGTATTGGGTGGTACAAGTAAGGAAGTACTTCAATTCATATCTCTTCCTCCGTTCGGGGTGATGAAAGTATGTTAAGTATACACAATTAGAGTGCGCTAAAACAGCTCTACCTATAAAGCAAATAACACTATATAGAATATAAATAGGAGTGTGATATAAATAGTGTTATATTTCAAATAATACAAAATATAAAATATAAACAAATTTAGTAAATCTATAATTAAATTTTATTATTTATTACACAAATTGAACAATTATATATAAGGTGCACCTTATTTCATATATATTACAATCAAATATTTAAAATTGCTAAAAAAAATCTCAAAGTCCAAAGATATCTCCCCAATACTTCTTACTCAGTATTTGATAAATTGGCTTTGTTGCAAAGATTTATACTGAGAAGTTTGTGATTGGTTGTCAACAAAAGTGTCCTCTGATACAATATATCGTTTAGACTGTTAGATAACTTTGCAGTAGAAACAATGCCATAAGAAATTAACTATTATTAAAAGGTGTCAGTTTCTTATTTTTGGGGTACCCCTTAATTGAAGACACTTACTATTTTGTTCAAGGTCAATTGTTAAGTTGCGGTGTATCCTCTATTTGCATAAATATGTAAAAGCGGTTTTTTGTTTTTTGGATCCCAAGTTGGAAGTTTTAACAGCACTCACCAGAATCCGAAAGGCTTAAGATAGTGTTACCTTTCCCCGGATCAGCTTTTTCCTTGCGGCATTTGTCTGGCGTTTCAGGGTCGACCGTTACTTCAGTCTTGGCGTGTATATCCTCATGTGACCTTTTTGCCGCACCAATAGCCTTACCAGGTTGCCGGTGTAAGTGGTTTCAAAAAACTTCAATATATTTCCATATATTTCTTTTTCGCAATGATGCAAATGCTACCAGGAGCACAAGTAATTTGTTAGCAAGGTGTCCGCTTATTCTTATTGTAGAGTTCCGTTCCCCACATAGAATGCAGTACACAGGAGTAAGCAGGAGAAAGTTCCGTTACCGAAGCTGGCCAGCCCAACGGATCTTGTCCAATACCATCTACGCGTTTCAGCAAAAGTGCCTTTGTCAAGATGAACTGCATCCTGTCGGGGAGTCTTTTATGCCAGGATCCTTAAAGGGAAAGTTATTTTCTTTTTCTTAAAGGGACTGCTCATTTCTTATGTTTCAAATTTTTAGTTATCTCTGGTGGTTATATTAAATACATCTTTTTGGTGGAGATATCTTAGTAATGGGGTATCAGTAAGTATATACAAATAAATAAAATAAAGAAATAAAAATAAATTATTTCATACATGTTAATATTTGCCATTTTAATAAGTGCTATGGTAAAATTTTATAATATATAATACTTAATACTAAATAGGGAGGTAAAATGCAACCAATGAATTATCAATTCTAAAAACATAATAAAAAGGCATTTCATAAGAGGACTGAAATATATAAAAAAGGGGAATTTATAAAAGTAAAATTTATAAAATTTACCTTATATATAATTGTTCAATTTGTGTAATAAATAATTAAATTTAATTATGGATTTACTAAATTTGTTTATATTTTATATTTTGTATTATTTGAAATATAACACTATTTATATCACACTCCTATTTATATTCTATATAGTGTTATTTGCTTTATAGGTAGAGCTGTTTAAGCGCACTCTAATTGTGTATACTTAATATTTTTCAGTGTGGGTTTTGGGAAACCACACTTTATAGAGCTGCTTAAATCTACCGCAAAGGGTTTATCACTCTTTTGCATATTACGTGATGAAAGTACAGTGGGGCAAAAAAGTATTTAGTTAGCCAACAATTGTGCAAGTTCTCCCACTTAAGAAGATGAGAGAGGCCTGTAATTTTCATCATAGGTATACCTCAACTATGAGAGACAAAATGTGGAAACAAATCCAGACAATCACATTGTCTGATTTGGAAAGAATTTATTTGCATATTATGGTGGAAAATAAGTATTTGGTCACCTACAAACAAGCAAGATTTCTGGCTCTCACAGACCTGTATCTTCTTCTTTCAGAGGCTCCTCTGTCCTCCACTCATTACCTGTATTAATGGCACCTGTTTGAACTTGTTATCAGTATAAAAGGCACCTGTCCACAACCTCAAACAGTCACACTCCAAACTCCACTATGGTGAAGACCAAAGAGCTGTCGAAGGACACCAGAGACATAATTGTAGACCTGCACCAGGCTGGGAAGACTGAATCTGCAATAGGCAAGCAGCTTGGTGTGAAGGAATCAACTGTGGGAGCAATAATTAGAAAATGGAAGACATACAAGACCACTGATAATCTCCCTCGATCTGGGGCTCCACACAAGATCTCACCCCGTGGGGTCAAAATGATCGCAAGAACGGTGAGCAAACATCCCAGAACCACACGGGGGGACCTAGTGAATGACCTGCAGAGAGCTGGGACCAACATAACAAAGGCTACCATCAGTAACACACTACGCCGCGAGGGACTCAGATCCTGCAGTGCCAGATGTGTCCCCCTGCTTAAGCCAGTACATGTCCAGGCCCATCTGAAGTATGCTAGAGAGCATTTGGATGATTCAGAAGCGGATTGGGAGAATGTCATATGGTCAGATGAAACCAAAGTAGAACTGTTTGGTAGAAACACAACTCGTCGTGTTTGGAGGAGAGAGAATGCTGAGTTGCAACCAAAGAACACCATACCTACTGTGAAGCATGGGGGTGGCAACATCATGTTTGGGGCTGTTTCTCTGCAAAGGGAACAGGACGACTGATCCATGTACATGAAAGAATGAATGGGGCCATGTATCGTGAGATTTTGAGTGCAAACCTCCTTCCATCAGCAAGGGCATTGAAGATGAAACGTAGCTGGGTCTTTCAGCATGACAATGATCCCAAACACACCACCCGGGCAATGAAGGAGTGGCTTCGTAAGAAGCATTTCAAGGTCCTGGAGTGGCCTAGCCAGTCTCCAGATCTCAACCCCATAGAAAACCTTTGGAGGGAGTTGAAAGTCTGTGTTGCCCAGCGACAGCCCCAAAACATCACTGCTCTAGAGGAGATCTGCATGCAGGAATGGGCCAACATACCAGCACCAGTGTGTGACAACCTTGTGAAGACTTACAGAAAACGTTTGACCTCTGTCATTGCCAACAAAGGCTATATAACAAAGTATTGAGTTGAACTTTTGATATTGACCACATACTTATTTTCCACCATAATTTGCAAAAAAATTCTTTCCAATTCAGACAATGTCATTGTCTGGATTTGTTTCCACATTTTGTCTCTCATAGTTGAGGTATACCTATGATGAAAATGACAGGCCTCTCTCATCTTCTTAAGTGGGAGAACTTGCACAATTGGTGACTGACTAAATACTTGTTTGCCCCACTGTATGTGCCAGTCAGCATGCTGTTACAGGTCACGCAGCTTGGGCATCTATAGCATCCTCGCTTCTTTTTGAGCCAAGACTTTTGCGGGGTATCAGGTAAGACATCAGTGATCATTAACATGTCTCTCAGACTCTCACCCCTTTTGTAGGCGATCTGAGGTGCATCCCAACCCCTAAAGGGCAGTGTGGTATCTATCTCCAAGAGTTTCCATTCGTCTTTCACAGCTCTAGTGATTAGATGACTGTCAGGTATATAGGTAGTGACAAATGTTAGTTGTTGAGATTCTCTCTGAGTACCCTCACACCCAGATTGTAAAGCAGATGTCAAAATCTCTCCAAGATTCTTCTTCTTGTAATCTCTGTTGAGAAATCGCTGTGTCATCTCCTCTAGTTGTATCTCCCGTGTCTTAATGTTGGTGTTGTTCCTCAAGACCCTTTGGTACTGTGCTTTTGGTATATTCCTAATCAAGGATGGGGGATGGCAGCTGTTGGCGTGTAACACTGAGTTACGGTCAGTGGCTTTCCTAAAAAGCGTAGTACCCAATCGTTCACCATCCTTAAATATACGTATGTCTAGATTGTCCACTGTCTCCAAGCTGTATGTGTATGTGAAACGAATGGTATTCTCAATATCATTTAGTCGTTTCACCCAATCTGATAGTGAGTGCTCATCACCACGCCATACCAGAAACAGATCATCTATGTACCAACAGTAAAAGATGATTTGTGCAGTTTCATAGATCTTCATCTGTTCAATCTCGTATCAGCCATGTAGAGATTTGCGAATGCTGGGGCCACATTTGACCCCATTGCCGTCCCTGATAATTGTAAGTAAAAGGTCTTGTTGAATCTAAAATAATTCTCAGTTAAACATAGGGTGAGTAGCGTGATGAGTACCTCCTCAGATGGTCCAATGTAAGCTGCATGTCTGAGACTTTTTGTGACAGCTGCTATCCCAGTAGAGTGCGGGATGACAGTATATAAGCTAGATACGTCTAGTGTTACTAGAAGATCAGTTGGACATATCGCTTCTAGTCTTAAGATTCGCGTGATAAAGTCTGTAGAGTCCTGTACATAAGAATTCATCATCTTCACCATCGGTTGTAAATAGTAGTCGACATACTGTGCCTATAGCCTATATAGTCATTCGTTTGATTTTGACAGGGGGCGTTTATTTATTGTTTATACACGTAGCCACATGACACTGACATGTTACAGTTTTGAGGATCTAGCAGTACAACTTGGTCAGTACCAGGATTTTGGCTGCTTTTACTTACTGAGCGATGTTTTGCTCACATGAATGTTTTGGCCACATTGATAGTTGTATTAATGCGCCTAAGGAGAGGCGTCTTATGACACGGTGGCACGGATAGATTTCAGGCTTAGGATTGGAGATGGTGCTCTTTGTCTTTTTCTGTAACATGGTAAGTGAATGGTTTGAATTACACAGTGGGGTTTGCTCCTGGCGATATACATAGTAGAGCCGTGACTTGTATTTTTATTCGGTGAAACGGGTCACTGACACAGGGCTATGATTGGCTGTAGGTGACAGTTACGTGTCATTGAAGGTGTGATTATAGTGCGATCACGATCGCGGGGGCATTTACTGTCTGTATGTCTTGTGATGTTTATTGATACTAAGGTGAGTCGCATCACATCATAGCTATGAGGCTCTTTTGGTATATTTACCTAGTATGGGCTGATGGCGTTCGGCTGGATCACATTGCATGCTTTGTTTTGTTTTGGTTTACAGCGTTAGCCAATCAAATTGAGGGGTGTTGCCTGTGATATCCTATTGACTACCTGTTAGCTCTGAATGAGCATTAGATTGTTATGAGGCTCTATTTTGATTACGGTTCGTTATGGGTGTGTTTTGACCTTACACACCACCACAGCGCCACTTATGTTTTTTATACCTGCTCTTACACAGATCACACCACTTTAATCACTATGAATCACTATGAAATAAAGATGTTTGACTAAAGATCACTATTTATCTTTGTATAAGATACACATTATTTTTATGAGAAATGTATTATTTGAATGAGCACTTCACTGCCACCAATCATTGGTTGCCCTGAGAGGAAGGGGAGGGGTCTCAGGCTTTATAAGTCACCATTTTTACACATGTTGTTTGTCAGAGGAAGGGACGCTGCCAGTCCCGAAACGTCACAAATTTGAAATAAAGAATTGTCACCGTTGACTGAAGACCAGTGAGTGCTTATTCTATTTGAACTTTTATATATATATATATATATATATACAGGGAGTGCAGAATTATTAGGCAAATGAGTATTTTGACCACATCATCCTCTTTATGCATGTTGTCTTACTCCAAGCTGTATAGGCTCGAAAGCCTACTACCAATTAAGCATATTAGGTGATGTGCATCTCTGTAATGAGAAGGGGTGTGGTCTAATGACATCAACGCCCTATATCAGGTGTGCATAATTATTAGGCAACTTCCTTTCCTTTGGCAAAATGGGTCAAAAGAAGGACTTTACAGGCTCAGAAAAGTAAAAAATAGTGAGATATCTTGCAGAGGGATGCAGCACTCTTAAAATTGCAAAGCTTCTGAAGCGTGATCATCGAACAATCAAGTGTTTCATTCAAAATAGTCAACAGGGTCGCAAGAAGCGTGTGGAAAAACCAAGGCGCAAAATAACTGCCCATGAACTGAGAAAAGTCAAGCGTGCAGCTGCCAAGATGCCACTTGCCACCAGTTTGGCCATATTTCAGAGCTGCAACATCACTGGAGTGCCCAAAAGCACAAGGTGTGCAATACTCAGAGACATGGCCAAGGTAATAAAGGCTGAAAGACGACCACCACTGAACAAGACACACAAGCTGAAACGTCAAGACTGGGCCAAGAAATATCTCAAGACTGATTTTTCTAAGGTTTTATGGATTGATGAAATGAGAGTGAGTCTTGATGGGCCAGATGGATGGGCCCGTGGCTGGATTGGTAAAGGGCAGAGAGCTCCAGTCCGACTCAGACGCCAGCAAGGTGGAGGTGGAGTATTGGTTTGAGCTGGTATCATCAAAGATGAGCTTGTGGGGCCTTTTCGGGTTGAGGATGGAGTCAAGCTCAACTCCCAGTCCTACTGCCAGTTTCTGGAAGACACCTTCTTCAAGCAGTGGTACAGGAAGAAGTCTGCATCCTTCAAGAAAAACATGATTTTCATGCAGGACAATGCTCCATCACACGCGTCCAAGTACTCCACAGCGTGGCTGGCAAGAAAGGGTATAAAAGAAGAAAATCTAATGACATTGCCTCCTTGTTCACCTGATCTGAACCCCATTGAGAACCTGTGGTCCATCATCAAATGTGAGATTTACAAGGAGGGAAAACAGTACACCTCTCTGAACAGTGTCTGGGAGGCTGTGGTTGCTGCTGCACGCAATGTTGATGGTGAACAGATCAAAACACTGACAGAATCCATGGATGGCAGGCTTTTGAGTGTCCTTGCAAAGAAAGGTGGCTATATTGGTCACTGATTTGTTTTTGTTTTGTTTTTGAATGTCAGAAATGTATATTTGTGAATGTTGAGATGTTATATTGGTTTCACTGGTAAAAATAAATAATTGAAATGGGTATATATTTGTTTTTTGTTAAGTTGCCTAATAATTATGCACAGTAATAGTCACCTGCACACACAGATATCCCCCTAAAATAGCTATAACTAAAAACAAACTAAAAACTACTTCCAAAACTATTCAGCTTTGATATTAATGAGTTTTTTGGGTTCATTGAGAACATGGTTGTTCTTCAATAATAAAATTAATCCTCAAAAATACAACTTGCCTAATAATTCTGCACTCCCTGTATGTATATATATATATTTATTTATTTTTATATATATATATATATATATATATATATATATATATATATATATATATATATATATATATATATATATTAATATAGTCACTTAGGTCATTATATTTATTTTTAAATAGCAGCTATAAATTATTTTATGGAACAGTATCCTTTTTTCCTCTTTTGGAAGTTGATGCTACATATTTGCTGTGTTAAACGTTTTATGAATATTACTTATTTATATATATAAAAATTAAGATAATTATGTTTTTGTTTTACACTACCCCCCCAATACAGTAAATACATCTTGATAAAGTTTTCTAGAGAGTAAACAAAACATGTACAACTTAAGAAGCAGTGGCCTTTGGATGCATTGAAGAACTATTGGAACAAAGCAGTGACATTTTTCAACACAAACTGGAAGGAGTCACAAGGATTCTGGGTATAGTAGTGTTAAGAGAAGCACATTTGATTTTAGCATCTTGTAAGTCGGTTTTATAATTGCTTGTAATATTTACATAAAAGTAGTTTTCACTTTAAATTATAGATTACATTGTTTCTGATCATTACTGTTACTGAACAAAATCAAAAATTAAAGCATGAAGTCAGTTGAATGAAACAACAACCTGTTTTTGAATTCAAGGGTTTGTTGTGCCGCTAAAGTATAGCCCTAACCCTATTCTAATACAAAACATTATGATGTTGCTGCAAAAGTCTGATGGTTGCCCTATTTATGCTTAAGCCTTAATGTAATTAACGCCAACATCATGGTCTGGTAAAGATCACAAAAGGGATTTTCCAAGTCAGGTCAAGAAAAAAAAACAATAATAATTCTGGTTATCAACTTTCCAAGTTTGAGAAGCTTGTTAGTGCTAAATAAGCCAGCCATTTACACTGTCTGATTATGGATTTATATGTTATGTTATTACCACAGGACATGCATCATTTTCTAGATGTTTTGCCTCCCTGCCAGCTGTCAAATGGAGCTGACAAACACCAGCATGCCTAACATGCTATGCTATGCTATGTTAGTAAATTAAATTGCATTAACATATGGTTTGGCCAATCACATTATGCTAAGGAAGACAATATTATTATTTTAGCAACTTTAGTATCAAATAAAATCTGTGGTGCTGAATCATCTTTAAAACATTCTTATATCCGATATATCTCTATCAAAAGTTTGACAGATAACACGTTTGGCGGAATTGACTAATTTTTGAGTAATCTGCATCTGCTTTTATGTATTGGAGCAGTTCCACAATGTTTTTAGGCATAAACAGCAATTATTCTGAGACAGAATAAGTCCAAAAAGGAAAAATATGTAAATTTGGTTGATAATAAGATCATTAAAAAAGTTTCAATGCATTGTACGAGTCATGTGCATGATGCTTATAGTTTGTTTGTCAAACCATTTTCAAATGTGTTTAGAAACATTAAGATGAAAAAGGGAAATAATGTTACAAATGCATTTACTTTACTTCACTGAATATAGTTGGTGGAAATTTCAACATACAACTGTAGGTGTTTTGCACTTTTGGGCCTCCATTTATTATGGTGCGGATGGACAATGATTCTGTCTGCCCTTGTGGGCTGCTCATACAAAGCTTCTCTCTTCTCTTGTGTGACCAATTGTGCAAAAGGCTGTCAATCACCCCAGTTGGATCGGTCCAGGGTGATTTTAAACCGCCAGCTCAGTGGTCTGATGACTGCGGCTTTCTTAACTGTCAGCTATAAGCAGGCCTGCACCAAACGAGCTCCAATGCTGTATCCGCATATTGATAAAATGGAGCCCTTAGGCTTGGTGACATTTTGTAGCATCACCATCAAATATTCTAACTTTATTTTTTTATTTTTTTCTTGGGGGGAGTTAATTTTTCACTCTAAAAAGTTGTGCCATTCTGGCCTAGATTACAGGCGGAAAACAAAAATATTACAGGTTCTGGGGCCTAGTTATCAAGCCGTCAACCTCAAATACGCTGCGTATTCCGCAGCGTATTTGTGGCGAGGCTGATTCGCCTTAGTTATCAAAGGCTCGAGACCGGCAAAAGTAGAATTTTGTGACGTAAGCTTCGATCCGCCGGACTCAGTCCGACACAGATCGATTCTTACGTCACTCCAGATGTTCCGCACACAAGTGCGGCACATTCTCACTACTTTTGCTAGCTATCAAAAAACTAGCAGGTACGCTCGGCACTTTTACGGCCCAGCGTACCTGGTTTTCAAAGCGCCAGCCTGGAGGCGGCGGATCCCATAGGAATCAATGGGAGTCTGACCATAGCGAAAGTACAAGTTCGCTGCTGACAGACATCCCATTGATTTCTATGGGAGCTGTCTACACCTAACACCCTAACATGTACCCCGAGTCTAA
The DNA here is from genome assembly GCF_027579735.1 of Bombina bombina. Taxonomy (NCBI): domain Eukaryota; kingdom Metazoa; phylum Chordata; class Amphibia; order Anura; family Bombinatoridae; genus Bombina; species Bombina bombina. The sequence continues at coordinate 188,470,897 of NC_069508.1, read as the reverse complement.
ACACCGCTAATCTGACCCCCCCCTACACCGCCGCAACTAAATAAAGTTATTACCCCCTAAACCGCCGCTCCCGGAGCCCACCGCAAGCTACTCTATACATATTAACCCCTAAACCGCCGCTCCCGGAGCCCACCGCAACTATAATAAATGTATTAACCCCTAAACCGCCGCTCCCTGAACCCGCCGCAACCTATATTAAATGTATTAACCCCTATCCTGCCCCCCCTACACCGTCGCCACCTATAATAAATTTATTAACCCCTATCCTGCCCCCCACTACGCCGCCGCCACTGTAATAAAATTATTAACCCCTAAACCTAACCCTAACCCTAACGCCCCCTAACTTAAATATTAATTAAATAAATCTAAATAAATTAACTCTTATTAACTAAATGAATCCTATTTAAAACTAAATACTTACCTTTAAAATAAACCCTAATATAGCTACAATATAAATAATAATTATATTCTAGCTATCTTAGGATTTATTTTTATTTTACAGGTACCTTTCAATTTATTTTAACCATGTACAATAACTATTAAATAGTTATTAACTATTTAATAGCTTACCTAGCTAAAATAAAGAGAAATGTACCTGTGAAATAAATCCTAACCTAAGTTACAATTACACCTAACACTACACTATACTTTAATAAATTATTCCTATTTAAAAATAAATACTTACCTGTAAAATAAACCCTAAGATAGCTACAATGTAATTAATAATTATATTATAGCTATCTTAGGATTTATATTTATTTTACAGGTAACTTTGTATTTATTTTAGCTAGTTAGAATAGTTATTAAATAGTTATTAACTATTTAATAACTACCTAGCTAAAAGAAATACAAAATTACCTGTAAAATAAATCCTAACTTAAGTTACAATTAAACCTAATACTACACTATCATTAAATTAACTAAATAAACTACCTACAAAGAACTACAATGAAATACAATTACATAAACTAACTAAAGTACAAAAAATAAAAAAAGCTAAGTTACAAAAAATAAAAAATTAAGTTACAAACATGTTAAAAATATTACAACAATTTTAAGCTACTTACACCTAATCTAAGCCCCCTCATAAAATAACAAACCCCCCCAAAATAAAAAAAATCCCTACCCTATTCTAAATTACATAAATTTCAAAGCTCTTTTACCTTACCAGCCCTTAAAAGGGCCATTTGTGGGGGCATGCCCCAAAAAGTTCAGCTCTTTTGCCTGTAAAATAAAAATACAACCCCCCCCCCCCCAACATTAAAACCCACCACCCACATACCCCTAATCTAACCCAAACCCCCCTTACAAAAACCTAACACTAATCCCCTGAAGATCATCCTACCTTGAGTCGTCTTCACTCAGCCGAGCCACCGATGGAACTGAAGAGGACATCCGGAGCGGAAGAAGTTAATCCTCCAAGCGGCGCTGAAGAAATCTTCCATCCGATGAAGTCATCATCCAGGCGGCGCTGAAGAAGTCTTCGATCCGGCCGATGTCATCTTCAAAGAGGCGCTGAAGAGGTCTTCTATCCGGGCGAAGTCATCTTCCAAGCCGGGTCTTGAATCTTCCTTCCGCCGACGCGGAACCACCTTCTTCACCGACGGACTTCGACGAATGACGGCTCCTTTAAGGGACGTCATCCAAGATGGCGTCCCCTCAATTCCGATTGGCTGATAGGATTCTATCAGCCAATCGGAATTAAGGTAGGAAAATCTGATTGGCTGATGGAATCAGCCAATCAGATTGAGCTCGCATTCTATTGGCTGTTCCGATCAGCCAATAGAATGCGAGCTCAATCTGATTGGCTGATTGGATCAGCCAATCGGATTGAACTTGAATCTGATTGGCTGATTCCATCAGCCAATCAGATTTTCCTACCTTAATTCCGATTGGCTGATAGAATCCTATCAGCCAATCGGAATTGATGGGACGCCATCTTGGATGACGTCCCTTAAAGGAGCCGTCATTCGTCGAAGTCCGTCGGTGAAGAAGGTGGTTCCGCGTCGGCGGAAGGAAGATTCAAGACCCGGCTTGGAAGATGACTTCGCCCGGATAGAAGACCTCTTCAGCGCCTCTTTGAAGATGACATCGGCCGGATCGAAGACTTCTTCAGCGCCGCCTGGATGATGACTTCATCGGATGGAAGATTTCTTCAGCGCCGCTTGGAGGATCACTTCTGACGGTCCGGATGTCCTCTTCAGTTCCATCGGTGGCTCGGCTGAGTGAAGACGACTCAAGGTAGGATGATCTTCAGGGGATTAGTGTTAGGTTTTTGTAAGGGGGGTTTGGGTTAGATTAGGGGTATGTGGGTGGTGGGTTTTAATGTTGGGGGGGGGGTTGTATTTTTATTTTACAGGCAAAAGAGCTGAACTTTTTGGGGCATGCCCCCACAAATGGCCCTTTTAAGGGCTGGTAAGGTAAAAGAGCTTTGAAATTTATGTAATTTAGAATAGGGTAGGGATTTTTTTTATTTTGGGGGGGTTTGTTATTTTATTAGGGGGCTTAGATTAGGTGTAAGTAGCTTAAAATTGTTGTAATATTTTTAACATGTTTGTAACTTAATTTTTTATTTTTTGTAACTTAGCTTTTTTTATTTTTTGTACTTTAGTTAGTTTATGTAATTGTATTTCATTGTAGTTCTTTGTAGGTAGTTTATTTAGTTAATTTAATGATAGTGTAGTATTAGGTTTAATTGTAACTTAAGTTAGGATTTATTTTACAGGTAATTTTGTATTTCTTTTAGCTAGGTAGTTATTAAATAGTTAATAACTATTTAATAACTATTCTAACTAGCTAAAATAAATACAAAGTTACCTGTAAAATAAATATAAATCCTAAGATAGCTATAATATAATTATTAATTACATTGTAGCTATCTTAGGGTTTATTTTACAGGTAAGTATTTATTTTTAAATAGGAATAATTTATTAAAGTATAGTGTAGTGTTAGGTGTAATTGTAACTTAGGTTAGGATTTATTTCACAGGTACATTTCTCTTTATTTTAGCTAGGTAAGCTATTAAATAGTTAATAACTATTTAATAGTTATTGTACATGGTTAAAATAAATTGAAAGTTGCCTGTAAAATAAAAATAAATCCTAAGATAGCTAGAATATAATTATTATTTATATTGTAGTTATATTAGGGTTTATTTTATAAGTAAGTATTTAGTTTTAAATAGGATTCATTTAGTTAATAAGAGTTAATTTATTTAGATTTATTTAATTAATATTTAAGTTAGGGGGGCGTTATGGTTAGGGTTAGACTTAGGTTTAGGGGTTAATCATTTTATTACAGTGGCGGCGGCGTAGTGGGGGGCAGGATAGGGGTTAATAAATTTATTATAGGTTGCGGCGGGTTCATGGAGCGGCGGTTTAGGGGTTAAACTATTTATTTAGTTGCGGAGAGGTGCGGGATCAGCAGGATAGGGGTTAATAATTTTATAATAGAGGGCGACGGTATAGGGGGGGCAGGATAGGGGTTACTAGGTATAATGTAGGTGGCAGCGGTGTCCGGGAGCGGCGGTTTAGGGGTTAATACATTTATAAGAGTTGCGGCGGGGTCTAGGAGCGGCGGTTTAGGGGGTAGTAACTTTATTTAGTTGCGGGAGGTTCCGGGGGCGCCGGTATAGGGGGTAGAACAGTGTAGTTTAGTGTGAGTGCTTAGTGACAGGCTAGCAATAAAGCTGTAAAAAAGCCGAAGGGCAGCGAGATCGGATGAGTGATAACTGTCACAGTCCGCTGCTCATCGCCCCGCGGCTTTTTGACAGCTTTATTTGATAACTTAGGCGTATTTTTTCAGGTCCGCGGCGGCGAAGGTAGGCGAGCTTAGGCGGACGTATTGGGCCGGCGAAGCCAGAAAAGTAGACGGCTTGATAACTAGCCCCCATTGTGTGTTAACTGTGCTTGAGTTAAATCAATTTTATAGCACTTTTATATCCTACCTAATATTACAGGATACAAGTAATTTTGTTATCCCTGGGAACCCCTTAGCATTTAACCCTATAAGCCCAGCTGTTTTGTAGGTCATCTTCATGCGAGCTGATTCACAACAGTGCAACTCTTGGCTGGGCCCTCTATCCTTTTGTCATCTATAAATGCTACCATTGCATATTATGTTTATAGCGCTGTGAAATCTGTTGGCACTCTACAAATAACTGATAATAGTTACAATAATAATAGGCGTCTATGTCAGATATCGCTTGAATGCAAAGCATTATTAAATATATTATGGTATTTTATTGAAATAGTTAAGTATAAACAACTTCCCATATACATACATACATACACATAGGGGGATATTTATCAAGCCGCCAACTGTGTTGCATTCAACGGCACCAATATGCTCACCTAACGGATCTCCATATTTATAAAAAAAGCTGTCAAAAAGACATGCACCAAGTCGGACTATTGTTAACTAGCAGTCATCGATCTCGCGTCTATTCGGCTTTTTTTTACCAACTTTATTTATACCCTGTCACTAAACGCCACCGCTATACTAAAATGTTTAACCCCTATCCCTCCGCTCCCGACCCTGCCGCAACCTATGTAAAGTTTTTAACCACTATCCCGCCTTTCCAGGACCCTGCCGCAACCTATATAAAGTTTTTAACCCCTATCCCGCCGCTCCCTGACCCCGCCGCCACCTAAAGAAACGTATTAACCCCATAAACCGCTTGCCTCCCACATTACTACCATTAACTAAACCTATTAACCTCTAAACCGCTAGCCCTCCACCGCCATAAACTAAATTAAGCTATTAACCCCTAAATCTAACAACCCGCTAAGTTTAAATTAAAATTACAACATCCCTATCTTTAAATAAATTAAAACTTACTTGTAGAATTGAACTAAACTATTAATTAACCTACCCTAACTATTATACTAGAATTCAATTAAACTAGCAATTAAATTAAGTAAATTACATATTAAAAAACCCTAACCCTACTCAAATTATTTAAATCTACTATTAAACCTTCTAAAAAATTACTAAATTACAAAAAAAATAAACGCTAAATTACAAAAAATAAAAAACACTAAATTACAAAAAAAAAGCACATTATCAAAAATTAAAAAGAATAACACGTAATCTAATAGCCCTATCAAAATAAAAAAGTCCCCCAAAATAAAAAAAAAACCCTAGCCTACAATAAACTACCAATGGCCCTTAAAAGGGCCTTTTGTGGGGCATTGCCCCAAAGAAATCAATTATTTTACCTTTAAAAAAATACAAACACCCCCAACAGTAAAACCCACCACCCACCCAACCAAACCCCCCACCCAACCAAACCCCCCAAAATGAAGACCCTATTTAAAATAACCTAAGCTCCCCTTTGCCATGAAAAGTGCATTTGTATGGGCATTGCCCTTAAAAGGGCATTTAGCTCTTTTACTGCCCAGACCCTATTCTAAAAATAAAACTGACCCAAAAAACCCTTAAATAAACCTAACACTAACCCCCAATGATCCACTTAGTTATTGAAGTCCTGCTTGAAGGATCCATCCAGCTGGCAAGAAGTCTTCATCCGGACGGCCTCTTCCATCTTCATCCAGCCAGCGAAGTCTTCATCCAGACGGCCTCTCCAATCTTCATCCATCCGGCGCGGAGCGGGTCCATCCTGAAGACATCCGGCGCAGAGCTCCTCTTCAATACGGTCTCCACCGTAAACTGGATCTTCAATGCAAGTGACGTCATCCAAGATGGCGTCCCTTGTATTCCTATTGGCTGAAAGGTTCCAATCAGCCAATAGGATTAGAGATGCTAAAATCCTATTGGCTGTTCCAATCAGCCAATAGGATTTTAGCAGCTCTCTTCCAGGTACGCTGGGTCGGAAAAGACGCAAGCGTACCTGTTAGAAATTTGATAACTTGGAAAAGTTGTCAAATAGAGCCGAATGTGTATTCGGAACATCTGTAATGACGTAAGTACTGATCTGCGTCGGATTGATCGTATATTATGTCACGAATTTAAACTTTTGGCGGTCTGTAGGCTTTGATAACTAGATCGGCTCAAGCTTGCCACAATTGCGCTGCGGAATTACGCTGTATCTGCGGTTGACGGCTTGATAAATATCCCCCATAAATTCATATGTAAAGACACATCATTCAAACACATACACATATACACACCTACATATATACAGTATCCCACAAAAGTGAGTACACCCCTCACATTTTTGTAAATATTTTATTATATCTTTTCATGTGACAACACTGATGAAATGACACTTTGCTACAATGTAAAGTAGTGAGTGTACAGCCTGTATAACAGTGTAAATTTGCTGTCCCCTCAAAATAAGCCATTCATGTCTAAACTGTTGGCTACAAAAGTTAGAAAACCCTGAAGTGGAAATGTCCAAATTGGGCCTAATTAGCCATTTTCCCTCCCCAGGGTCATGTGACTCGTTAGTGTTACAAGGTCTCAGGTGTGAATGGGGAGCAGGCGTGTTAAATTTGGTGTTAACGATATCACACTCTTTCATACTGGTCACTGGAGGTTCAACATGGCACCTCATGGCAAAGAACTCTCTGAGGATCTGAAAAAAGAATTGTTGCTCTACATAAAAATGGCCTAGGCTATAAGACAATTGCCAAGACCCTGATACTGAGCTGCAGCACGGTGGGCAAGACCATACAGCGGTTTCACATGACAGGTTCCACTCGGAACAGACCTCGCCGGGATGGGGGGTCAGCTTGTCAGTGCTCAGACCAATACACCACACACTGCATCAAATTGGTCTGCATGGCTATTGTCCCAGAAAGAAGCCTCTTCTAAAGATGATGCACAAGAAAGCCCGCAAACAGTTTGCTAAAGACAAGCAGACTAAGGGCATGGATTTCTGGAACCATGTCCTATGGTCCGATGAGACCAAGATAAACTCATTTGGTTAAGATGGTGTCAAGCGTGTGTGGTAGCAACCAGATGAGGAGTACAAAGACAAGTGTGGCTTGCCTACAGTCAAGCATGGTGGTGAGAGTGTCATGGTTTGGGTCTGCATGAGTGCTGCCAGCACTGGTGAGCTACAGTTCATTGAGGGAACCATGAATGCTAACATGTACTGTGACATACTGAAGCAGAGCATGATCCCCTCCCTTCAAAGACTGGGCCGCAGGGCAGTATTCCAACATGATAACGACCCCAAACACACCTCCAAGACAACCACTGCCTTGCTAAAGAAGCTGAGGGTAAAGGTGATGGACTGTCCAAGCATGTCTCCAGACCTAAACCCTATTGAGTGGGGCACCCTCAAATGGAAGGTGGGGCACCCTCAAATGGAAGGTGGGGGAGCGCAAGGTCTCTAACATCCACCAGCTCCGTGATGTTGTCATGGAGGAGATGAAGAGGTCTCCAGTGGCAACCTGTAAAGCTCTGGTAAACTCCATGCCCAAAAGAGTTAAGGCAGTGCTAGAAAATAATGGGCCCAATTTGGACATTTCCACTTAGGGGGTACTCACTTTTGTTGCCAATGGTTTAAACATTAATGGCTGTGTGTTAAGTTATTTTGAGGGGATAGCAGATAGTCTGTACACTCACTACTTTACATTGTAGCAAAGTGAAATTTCTTCAGTGTTGTCACATGAAAAGATATAATAAAATATTTACAAAAATGTGAGGGGTGTACTCACTTTTGTGAGATACTGTACATATATATATATATATATATATATATATATATATATATATATATATATATTTATCTATACACACAGACGTACACATACTAACACAATCACATATATACATACACACATATTTACACACGTACACATACTAACACATTCATATATATATATATATATATATATATATATATATATATACATTCTCATATATATAAACACACATAAATACACATACACTCATATACTACTGCTCAAACTAAAAAACACAGGTATTGGTGATCGTCCGCTAACCTGGCTTCGATCACATGTATCGGATTGATCACAGTATGTCTCCATTTCTGACAGCGACTCCCTCCCTCTCCCAGTCATGTGTGGTGTTCCCCAAGGTTCCATTCTCGGCCCCCTACTATTCACATTATTTATAAATGATCTGCCAAATGTCTGCAAATCCTCAACTGTACACATGTATGCAGACAACACGGTAATCTATGCAACAAATCCGATCTGCCGCAGCTTGAGGCAGTGCTCCAAGACCAGTTCACAGAGGTAGAAAAGTGGATCTCAAAAAACAAACTCTTCCTATACACTGACAAAACTGTCACAATGATCTTTGGGACAGTACCTAAATTACACAAATTATAAAATTCCCATCTACGCATTAAAACAAAATCAAATAGCACACTGACCGCAGTCCACTCTTTCAAATACTTGGGTATGTTGTTAGACCCCAATCTATATTTTGGCCTCCACATAGAAAAACTTGCATCCAAAACTAGGTGCCCTGTACAGAAACAAATCCTGCCTCAGCCCTACAGTAAAGGAAAAGATTGTAGAGCAAATGCTGATGCCAATCATGTATTATAGAGATGTAGTATATGCACCTGCACCGCAAACTCACCTTAATAAACTTAATACGTTATATAACTCGTTCTGCCGCTTTGTGCTACAATGTAACTACAGGACCCACCATTGTGACATGCTAAAAGAACTAAACTGGCTGTCGCTGGAATCCAGATGCACCCTCCATCTTTCCAGCCTTGTGTTTAAGAGGTTTTCTGGGAAGCTCCCACCCCACCTGAGCAGAATGCTCTCCCCGGCTATTCCCACCTCCTATAACCTCCGATCCAGTACCAGCACATTATTTAGTTTGCTTCTATACAAAAAGAAAGCAGCTCGATCCTCCTTTTCGTACAGAGCACCACAGTTATGGAACGACCTCCGCACACTTTAAAACCTTCCCCAAGTCTAAAATCCTTTAAGAGATCCCTCTCTACATATCTCAAAACAGAATGCACCTGTCATGGTAGATTATATATTTCCTACCTGTTCTATGTTAAATTTTGCATATATTATGTATTAATATTGTTTTTTTATTTTATTGTACGCTATTGTATCAGTGCAATGTTTTGTAGACCCAGGACATACTTGAAAATGAGAGCAATCTCAATGTAACCTTCCTGGTAAAATATTTTATAAATAAATAAATATATACAGTACATACACACATGCATAAAAAAAAAAGCACATACACACTATACATACACAAACACTCATAAATATATACACATATACACACATACGCATATATATATATATATATATATATATATATATATATATATATATATATATATATATATATATACTTAATGGGACACTCAAGTCTCAATTACACTTTCATGAGTAAGATAGAGCATTCGATTTTAAGATTTTAAGAGGTTTTCCAATGTACTTCTATATCAAATTTTGCACATTCTTTATTTATACACACTTTTTTAGACACTAGCTTCTACTGAGCATGTGTAAGAGTTCCCAGTGTATTCATCCATGATTGGCTGACTGCTGTCACATGATACAGGGGGCTGGCAAATTGAAATACATTTTGACATTTGTCAGAAAAAAATCTACTTCTCATTTAAAATTAGCAAGTTATGTTGTTCTTAAACTCAAAACTTGTAATATGATTGCTATTAGAGGCCTAGTTATCAAGCCGTCAACCTCAAATACGCTGGAATTCTGCAGCGTATTTGTGGCGAGGCTGATTCGCATAAGTTATCAAGCCCTGCTGCCCGGCAAAAGTACAATTTTGTGACGTAAGCTTCGATCCGCTGGACTCAGTCCGACACAGATCGATTCTTACGTCACTCCAGATGTTCCGAACGCAAGTTCGGCACAATCTGACTACTTTTGCTAGTTATCAAATAACTAGCAGGTACGCTCGGCACTTTTCCGGCCCAGTGTACCTGGTTTTCAATCCGCCGCCCTGGAGGTGGCGGATCCCATAGGAATCAATGGGAGTCTGACCATACCGAAAATTCATGTTCGCTGCTGCCCGACATCCCATTGATTCCTATGGGAAATGTCTGCACCTAACACCCTAACATGTACCACGAGTCTAAACACCCCTAATCTGCCCCCCCCCACACCGCCGCAACTAAATAATTGTATTACCCCCTAAACAGCCGCTCCCGGAGCCCACCACCACTCTAATAAACTTATTAACCCCTAAACCGCCGCTCCCTTACCCCGCCGCCACCTACATAATACCTATTAACCCCTATCCTGCCCCTCCTATACCGCCGCCACCTATAATAAATTTATTAACCCCTATCCTGCCGATCCCGTACCCCGCCGCAACTAAATACATTGTTTAACCCCTAAACCGCCGCTCCCGGACCCCGCCGCAACCTATATTAAACTTATTAACCCCTAATCTGCCCCCCCTACACCGTCGCCACCTATAATAAATTTATTAACCCCTATCCTGCCCCCCCTATACCGCCGCCATCTATATTAAACTAATTAACCCCTAAACCTAAGTCTAACCCTAACACCCCCCTAACTTAAATATTATTTTAATAAATCTAAATAAAATTACTCTTATTAACTAAATTAATCCTATTTAAAACTAAATACTTACCTATAAAATAAACCCTAATATAGCTACAATATTACTAATAATTATATTGTAGCTATTTTTGGATTTATTTTTATTTTACAGGTAAAGAACAAAAAATAAAAAATTATTACAAGATTTTTAAGCTAATTACACCTAATCTAAGCCCCCTAATAAAATAACAAAGCCCCCAAAATAAAAAAATGCCCTACCCTATTCTAAATTACGAAAGTTAACAGCTCTATTACCTTACCAGCCCTTAAAAGGGCCTTTTGCGGGGCATGCCCCAAAGCAATCAGCTCTTTTGCCTGTAAAAAAAAAACACAATACCACCCCCCAACATTACAACCCACCACCCACATACCCCTACTCTAGCCCAAACCCCTCTTAAATAAACCTAACACTACCACCCTGAAGATCATCCTACCTTTAGCCTTCTTCAGCCAGCCAACCACCGATGGAACAGAAGAATACATCCGCAGCGGTCGAAGTCTTCATCCAAGGGGCGCTGAAGAGGTCTTCCATCCGATAGAAGTCTTCATCCATGTGGCATCTTCAATCTTCATCCATCCGGAGCAGAGCCATCTTCAAAGCAGCCGACGCGGAGCCATCTTCATCCACCGACGCCTACTTGCCGAATGAATATTCCTTTAAGTGACGTCATCCAAGATGGCGTCCCTCGAATTCCGATTGGCTGATAGGATTCTATCACCCAATCGGAATTAAGGTAGGAAAAATCTGATTGGCTGCTCCAATCAGCCAATCAGATTCAAGTTCAATCCAATTGGCTGATCCAAATCAGCCAATCAGATTGAGCTCGCATTCTATTGGCTGTTCCGATCAGCCAATAGAATGCAAACTCAATCTGATTGGCTGATTGGATCAGCTAATCAGATTTTTCCTACCTTAATTCAGATTGGCTGATAGAATCCTATCAGCCAATTGGAATTTGAGGGACGCCATCTTGGATGACGTCACTTAAAGGAATATTCATTCAGCGAGTAGGCGTCGGTGGATGAAGATGGCTCCGCGTCGGCTGCTTTGAAGATGGATCCGCTCCGCTCCGGATGGATGAAGATTGAAGACGCCACCTGGATGAAGACTTCTATCGGATGGAAGACCTCTTCAGCGCCCCTTGGATGAAGACTTCGACCGCTGCGGATGTCCTCTTCTGTTCCATCGGTGGTCGGCTGGCTGAAGACGGCTAAAGGTAGGATGATCTTCAGGGGGTAGTGTTAGGTTTATTTAAGAGGGGTTTGGGTTAGAGTAGGGGTATGTGGGTGGTGGGTTGTAATGTTGGGGGGTGGTATTGTGTTTATTTTTACAGGCAAAAGAGCTGATTTCTTTGAGGCATGCCCCGCAAAAGGCCCTTTTAAGGGCAGGTAAGGTAATAGAGCTGTTAACTTTCGTAATTTAGAATAGGGTAGGGCATTTTTTTTATCTTGGGGGGCTTTGTTATTTTATTAGGGGGCTTAGATTAGGTGTAATTAGCTTAAAAATCTTGTAATAATTTTTTATTTTTTTGTAACTTATTTTTTTTATTTTTTGTACTTTAGTTAGTTTATTTAATTGTATTTAATTGTAGGTATTTGTAGATAATTAATTCAATTTATATAATGATAGTGTATTGTTAGGTTTAATTGTAACTTAGGTTAGGATTTATTTTACAGGTAATTTCTTTTAGCTAGGTAGTTATTAAATAGTTAATAACTATTTAATAACTATTCTACCTAGTTAAAATAAATACAAAGTTACCTGTAAAATAAATATAAATCCTAAAATAGCTACAATGTAATTATTAATTACATTGTAGCTATCTTAGGGTTTATTTTACAGGTACATATTTAGTTTTAAATAGGAATAATTTATTTAATGATAGTGTAGTGTTAGGTGTAATTGTAACTTAGGTTAGTTTTTATTTTACAGGTAAATTTGCCTTTATTTCCCCAACATTGGTGTGTCCGGTCCACGGAGTCATCCTTACTTGTGGGATATTCTCTTCCCCAACAGGAAATGGCAAAGAGTCCCAGCAAAGCTGGTCACATGATCCCTCCTAGGCTCCGCCCACCCCAGTCATTCTCTTTGCCGTTGTACAGGCAACATCTCCACGGAGATGGTTAAGAGTTTTTTGGTGTTTAAATGTAGTTTTATTCTTCTATCAAGTGTTTGTTATTTTAAAATAGTGCTGGTATGTACTATTTACTCTGAAACAGAAAAGGATGAAGATTTCTGTTTGTAAGAGGAAGATGATTTTAGCAGACAGTAACTAAAATCGATTGCTGTTTCCACACAGGACTGTTGAGATGAAGTAACTTCAGTTGGGGGAAACAGTTAGCAGACTTTTCTGCTTAAGGTATGACTAGCCATATTTCTAACAAGACCAAGTAATGCTGGAAGGCTGTCATTTCCCCTCATGGGGACCGGTAAGCCATTTTCTTAGTTAAACATAAAAGAATAAAGGGCTTCAAAAAGGGCTTATACTAGGCATATTATGCAGATTCTAACTAATAATTGGTATTATAATCTTGGGGAACGTTTAAAAAAAATGGCAGGCACTGTGTTGGACACCTTTTTCAGATGGGGGCTTTTCTAGTTGTAGACAGAGCCTCATTTTCGCGCCACTAATGCACAGTTGTTTTTGGAGAGCAAGGCATGCAGATGCATGTGTCAGGAGCTAAGAATCACTGAAAAAGCTTATAGAAGGCGTCATTTGGTATCGTATTCCCCTCTGGGCTTGGTTGGGTCTCAGCAAAGCATATAGCTGGGACTGTATAGGGGTTAAATGTAAAAACGGCTCCGGTTCCGTTAATTTAAGGGTTAAAGCTCTGAAATTTGGTGTGCAATACTTTTAATGCTTTAAGACACTGTGGTGAAATTTTGGTGAATTTTGAACAATTCCTTCATACTTTTTCACATATTCAGTAATAAAGTGTTTTCAGTTTGAAATTTAAAGTGACAGTAACAGTTTTATTTTAAAACGTTTTTTGTGCTTTGTTGACAAGTTTAAGCCTGTTTAACATGTCTGTACCATCAGTTAAGCTATGTTCTATATGTATGAAAGCCAATGTGTCTCCCCATTTAAATTTATGTGATAATTGTGCCATAGTGTCCAAACAAAGTAAGGACAGTAATGCCACAGATAATGATATTGCCCAAGATGATTCCTCAAATGAGGGGAATAAACATGATACTACATCATCCCCTACTGTGTCTACACCAGTTATGCCCACACAGGAGGCCCCTAGTACATCTAGTGCGCCAATACTTATTACCATGCAACAATTAACGGCTGTAATGGATAACTCCATAGCGAATCTTTTATCCAAAATGCCCACTTATCAGAGAAAGCGCGATTGCTCTGTTTTAAACACTGAAGAGCAAGAGGACGCTGATGATAACTGTTCTGACATACCCTCACACCAATCTCAAGGGGCCATGAGGGAGGTTTTGTCTGATGGAGAAATTTCAGATTCAGGAAAAATTTCTCATCAAGCTGAACCTGATGTTGTGACATTTAAATTTAAATTAGAACATCTCCGCGCACTGCTTAAGGAGGTGTTATCTACTCTGGATGATTGTGACAATTTGGTCATTCCAGAGAAATTATGTAAGATGGACAAGTTCCTAGAGGTTCCGGTGCCCCCCGACGCTTTTCCTATACCCAAGCGGGTGGCGGACATAGTAAATAAAGAGTGGGAAAGGCCCGGCATACCTTTTGTTCCCCCCCCTATATTTAAGAAATTATTTCCTATAGTCGACCCCAGAAAGGACTTATGGCAGACAGTCCCCAAAGTCGAGGGGGCGGTTTCTACTCTAAACAAACGCACTACTATTCCTATCGAAGATAGTTGTGCTTTCAAAGATCCTATGGATAAGAAATTAGAGGGTTTGCTTAAAAAGATTTTTGTACAGCAAGGTTACCTTCTACAACCAATTTCATGCATTGTTCCTGTCACTACGGCAGCGTGTTTCTGGTTCGAGGAACTAGAAAAATCGCTCAGTAAAGAATCTTCGTATGAGGAGGTTATGGACAGAGTTCAAGCACTTAAATTGGCTAACTCTTTTGTTTTAGATGCCGCTTTGCAATTAGCTAGATTAGCGGCGAAAAATTCAGGGTTTGCTATCGTGGCGCGCAGAGCGCTTTGGCTAAAGTCTTGGTCAGCGGATGTGTCTTCCAAGACAAAATTGCTTAACATTCCTTTCAAAGGTAAAACATTATTTGGACCTGATTTGAAAGAGATTATTTCAGACATCACTGGGGGAAAGGGCCACGCCCTCCCACAAGATAGGTCTTTTAAGGCTAAAAATAAGCCTAATTTTCGTCCCTTTCGCAGAAACGGACCAGTCTCTAATTCTGTATCCTCTATGCAAGAGGGTATTACTTCACAACCCAAACCAGCCTGGAAACCAATGCAAGGCTGGAACAAGGGTAAGCAGGCCAAGAAGCCTACCACTGCTACCAAAACAGCATGAAGGGATAGCCCCCGATCCGGGACCAGATCTAGTGGGGGGCAGACTTTCTCTCTTTGCTCAGGCTTGGGCAAGAGATGTTCAGGATCCTTGGGCGCTAGAAATAGTTTCTCAAGGTTATCTCCTGGAATTCAAGGAACTACCCCCAAGGGGAAGGTTCCACAGGTCTCAATTATCTTCAAACCAAATAAAGAGACAGGCATTCTTACATTGTGTAGAAGACCTGTTGAAGATGGGAGTGATACATCCAGTTCCAATAAGAGAACAAGGAATGGGATTTTATTCCAATCTGTTCATAGTTCCCAAAAAAGAGGGAACATTCAGACCAATTTTGGATCTAAAGATCCTAAACAAATTTCTCAGGGTACCATCGTTCAAAATGGAAACTATTCGAACGATCCTACCTACTATCCGGGAAAATCAATTTATGACTACCGTGGATTTAAAGGATGCGTACCTACATATTCCTATCCACAAGGAACATCATCAGTTCCTAAGGTT
Source organism: Bombina bombina (assembly GCF_027579735.1). Lineage (NCBI taxonomy): Eukaryota > Metazoa > Chordata > Amphibia > Anura > Bombinatoridae > Bombina > Bombina bombina. The sequence continues at coordinate 188,455,405 of NC_069508.1, read as the reverse complement.
CGCTTTTCTGGACAAGCATTACCAGTTTGTGGCACTTCCATTCGGATTAGCCACTGCTCCAAGGATTTTCACAAAGGTACTAGGGTCCCTTCTAGCGGTTCTAAGACCAAGGGGCATTGCAGTAGTACCTTACTTGGACGACATCCTGATTCAAGCGTCGTCCCTCTCATAAGCAAAGGCTCATACGGACATCGTCCTAGCCTTTCTCAGATCTCACGGATGGAAGGTGAACAGAGAAAAAAGTTCTCTGTCCCCGTCAACAAGAGTTCCCTTCTTGGGAACAATAATAGATTCCTTAGAAATGAGGATTTTTCTGACAGAGGTCAGAAAATCAAAACTTCTAAGCTCTTGTCAAGTACTTCATTCTGTTCATCGTCCTTCCATAGCGCAGTACATGGAAGTAATAGGATTAATGGTTGCAACAATGGACATAGTTCCTTTTGCACGAATTCATCTAAGACCATTACAACTGTGCATGCTCAGACAGTGGAATGGGGATTATACAGACTTGTCTCCGACGATTCAAGTAGATCAAAAGACCAGAGATTCACTCCGTTGGTGGCTGACCCTGGACAATCTGTCACAGGGAATGAGCTTCCACAGACCAGAGTGGGTCATTGTCACGACCGACGCCAGCCTAGTGGGCTGGGGCGCGGTCTGGGAATCCCTGAAAGCTCAGGGTCTATGGTCTCGGGTAGAGTCTCTTCTCCCGATAAACATTCTGGAACTGAGAGCAATATTCAATGCTCTCAGAGCTTGGCCTCTACTAGCAAAGGCCAAATTCATAAGGTTTCAGTCAGACAACATGACGACCGTTGCATATATCAATCATCAGGGGGGAACAAGGAGTTCCCTGGCGATGAAAGAAGTGACCAAGATAATTCAATGGGCGGAGGATCACTCCTGCCACTTGTCTGCGATCCACATCCCAGGAGTGAAAAATTGGGAAGCGGATTTTCTGAGTCGTCAGACATTCCATCCGGGGGAGTGGGAACTCCATCCGGAAATCTTTGCCCAAATAACTCAATTATGGGGCATTCCAGACATGGATCTGATGGCGTCTCGTCAGAACTTCAAGGTTCCTTGCTACGGGTCCAGATCCAGGGATCCCAAGGCGACTCTAGTAGATGCACTAGTAGCACCTTGGACCTTCAACCTAGCTTATGTATTCCCACCGTTTCCTCTCATCCCCAGGCTGGTAGCCAGGATCAATCAGGAGAGGGCCTCGGTGATCTTGATAGCTCCTGCGTGGCCACGCAGGACTTGGTATGCTGACCTGGTGAATATGTCATCGGCTCCACCATGGAAGCTACCTTTGAGACAGGACCTTCTTGTTCAGGGTCCATTCGAACATCCGAATCTGGTTTCCCTCCAACTGACGGCTTGGAGATTGAACGCTTGATTCTATCAAAGCGTGGGTTTTCAGATTCTGTAATAGATACTCTGATTCAGGCTAGAAAGCCTGCAACTAGAAAAATTTACCATAAAATATGGAAAAAATATATCTGTTGGTGTGAATCTAAAGGATTCCCATGGAACAAGATAAAAATTCCTAAGATTCTATCCTTTCTACAAGAAGGTTTGGAGAAAGGATTATCTGCAAATTCTCTGAAGGGACAGATCTCTGCTTTATCTGTTTTACTTCACAAAAGACTGGCAGCTGTGCCAGATGTTCAAGCATTTGTTCAGGCTCTGGTTAGGATCAAGCCTGTTTACAGACCTTTGACTCCTCCCTGGAGTCTAAATCTAGTTCTTTCAGTTCTTCAAGGGGTTCCGTTTGAACCTTTACATTCCGTAGATATTAAGTTACTATCTTGGAAAGTTTTGTTTTTGGTTGCAATCTCTTCTGCTAGAAGAGTTTCAGAGTTATCTGCTCTGCAGTGTTCTCCTCCTTATCTGGTGTTCCATGCAGATAAGGTGGTTTTGCGTACTAAGCCTGGTTTTCTTCCTAAAGTTGTTTCTAACAAAAATATTAACCAGGAGATAGTTGTACCTTCTTTGTGTCCGAATCCAGTTTCAAAGACGGAGCATTTGTTACACAATTTGGACGTTGTCCGTGCTCTAAAATTCTATTTAGAGGCTACTAAAGATTTCAGGCAAACATCATCTTTGTTTGTTGTTTATTCTGGTAAAAGGAGAGGTCAAAAAGCAACTTCCACCTCTCTTTCCTTTTGGCTTAAAAGCATTATCCGTTTGGCTTATGAGACTGCCGGACGGCAGCCTCCTGAAAGAATCACAGCTCACTCCACTAGGGCTGTGGCTTCCACATGGGCCTTCAAAAACGAGGCTTCTGTTGACCAGATATGTAAGGCAGCGACTTGGTCTTCACTGCACACTTTTGCCAAATTTTACAAATTTGATACTTTTGCTTCTTCGGAGGCTATTTTTGGGAGAAAGGTTTTGCAAGCTGTGGTGCCTTCCATAGAGGTGACCTGATTTGCTCCCTCCCTTCATCCGTGTCCTAAAGCTTTGGTATTGGTTCCCACAAGTAAGGATGACGCCGTGGACCGGACACACCAATGTTGGAGAAAACAGAATTTATGCTTACCTGATAAATTACTTTCTCCAACGGTGTGTTCGGTCCACGGCCCGCCCTGGTTTTTTTAATCAGGTCTGACGAATTATTTTCTCTAACTACAGTCACCACGGTATCATATGATTTCTCCTATATATATTTCCTCCTGTCCGTCGGTCGAATGACTGGGGTGGGCGGAGCCTAGGAGGGATCATGTGACCAGCTTTGCTGGGACTCTTTGCCATTTCCTGTTGGGGAAGAGAATATCCCACAAGTAAGGATGACACCGTGGACCGGACACACCGTTGGAGAAAGTAATTTATCAGGTAAGCATAAATTCTGTTTTTAACTAAGTAGCTATTAAATAGTTAATAACTATTTAATAGCTATTGTGCCTAGTTAAAATAAATTGAAATTTGCCTGTAAAATGAAAATAAATCCTAGAATAGCTACAATATAATTATTAGTTATATTGTAGCTATATTAGGGTTTATTTTATAGGTAAGTATTTAGTTTTAAATAGGATTAATTTAGTTACTAAGAGTAATTTTATTTAGATTTATTAAAATAATATTTAAGTTAGGGGGGTGTTAGGGTTAGGGTTAGACTTAGGTTTAGGGGTTAATTAGTTTAATATAAATGGCGGCGGTATAGGGGGGGCAGGATAGGGGTTAATAAATTTATTATAGGTGGTGACGGTGTAGGGGGGGCAGATTAGGGGTTAATAAGTTTAATATAGGTTGCGGCGGGGTCTGGGAGCGGTGGTTTAGGGGTTAAACAATTTATTTATTTGCGGCGGGGTACGGGATTGGCAGGATAGGGGTTTATAAATTTATTATAGGTGGCGGCGGTATAGGGGGGCAGGATAGGGGTTAATAGGTATTATGTAGGTGGCGGCGGGGTCCGGGAGCGGCGGTTTAGGGGTTAATCAGTTTATTAGAGTGGCGGTGGGCTCCAGGAGCGGCGGTTTAGGGGTTAATACATTTATTATTGTTGTGGCTGGGTCTAGGAGCGGCGGTTTAGGGGTTAACAACTTTATTTAGTTGTGGGGTGCTCCGGGGGCGCCGGTATAGGGGGTAGAACAGTATAGTATAGTGTGAGTGCTTAGTGACAGGGGTATCAATAAATCTGGGAAAAAGCCAAAGAGCAGCGAGATCGGATGACTGATAACTATCACAGTCCGCTGCTCATCGCCCCTTACTTGGTGCGCGTCTTTTTGACAGCTTTATTGATAACTTTGGCGAGCGTATTCAGGTCCACAGCGGCGATGTGAGGCGAGCTTAGGCGGGCATATTGAGGCCGGCGATGGCAGGTAAGTAGACACGTTGATAACTAGAGGCCTTAGTGTTCTCTGCAAACTCCATTGTAAGTGTAGGGTGCGCTAATAAAAATGTCATCTGTGTTAAGACTCTCAGGTTAACCTATTATTAGCGTTGGGACAAGCACAAGGTAACGCACCTTGCTCTATTGATTACCAATCCACTAGCCCTCAATTAGCAAATTTATCATATTTAAATATGAACATTCACACACTCATTGCCATATACCTCAGGGAATGTCTATGAGAATTCTGCTCTTTAATGTGCTTTCCTTGTATCTGGCCGGCCACTCTATTATATTTGGCGTGCAGATTGCTCCTCTAATGCATATTTCTGGCTACACATTAATTGCTTTTTTTTATTGGGCCAATACACCATTCATGTGTTATTTTTATTTTTTATCAAGGCTGCATACTCTACTTTACTAAGCATTGCTTGTATCTAGGTCATAGTTTTGTTCTGTAAACAACATATTCCATAAATCTGAACTATCGTTAATGTTATTTCTCATCTGGCAGATAAAATCATCCTCCAATGTTTTTTATTGGGTCTGCAATTTAATGGGTGATGCATCGGACACTCATGCTACTCACAGTGGGGGGTAGTTATCAAGCCGTCAACCTCAAATACGCTGGAATTCCGCAGCGTATTTATGGCGAGGCTGATTCGCCTTAGTTATCAAAGGCTACAGACCGGCAAAAGTAGAATTTTGTGACGTAAACTTCGATCCGCCGGACTCCGTCCGACACAGATCGATTCTTACGTCACTCCAGATGTTCCGCACAATCTGACTACTTTTGCTAGTTATCAAAAAACTAGCAGGTACGCTCGGCACTTTTACGGCCCAGCGTTCCTGGTTTTCAAACCGCCACCCTGGAGGCGGCGGATCCCATAGGAATCAATGGGACTCTGACCATAGTGAAAGTACAAGTTCGCTGCTGCCAGACATCCCATTGATTTCTATGGGAGCTGTCTACACCTAACACCCTAACATGTACCCCGAGTCTAAACACCACTAATCTGTCCCACCTACACCGCCGCAACTAAATAAAGTTATTACCCCCTAAACCGCCGCTCCCGGAGCCCACCGCAAGCTACTCTATACATATTAACCCCTAAACCGCCGCTCCCTGACCCCACCGCAACTATAATAAATGTATTAACCTCTAAACCGCCGCTCCCGGAGCCCACCTCCACCTACATGATACCTAGTAACACCTTATCCTGCCCCCCTATAATAAAGTTATTAACCCCTATCCTGCCGATCCCGCACCTTGCCACAAATAAATAAATAGTTTAACCCCTAAACCGCCGCTCCCTGACCCTGCCGCAACCTATATTAAATTTATTAACCCCTAATCTGCCCCCCCTACACCGTCGCCACCTATAATACATTTATTAACCCCTATCCTGCCCCCCACTACACCGCCGCCACTGTAATAAATTTATTAACCCCTAAACCTAAGTCTAACACTAACCCTAACACCCCCATAACTTAAATATTAATTAAATAAATCTAAATAATATTTCTATTATTAACTAAGTTAATCCTATTTAAAACTAAATACTTACCTATAAAATAAACCCTAATATAGCTACAATATAAATAATAATTATATTGTAGCTATCTTAGGATTTATTTTTATTTTACAGGTACCTTTCAATTTATTTTAACTAGGTACAATAGCTATTAAATAGTTATTAACTATTTAATAGCTTACCTAGCTAAAATAAAGAGAAATTTACCTGTAAACTAAAAACTAACCTAAGTTACAATTACACCTAACACTGCACTATACTTTAATAAATTATTCCTATTTAAAACTAAATACTTACCTGTAAAATAAACCCTAAGATAGCTACAATATAATTAATAATTACATTGTAGCTATCTTAGAATTTATATTTATTTTACAGGTAACTTTGTATTTATTTTAGCTAGTTAGAATAGTTGGATGACGTCCCTTAAAGGAGCCTTCATTCGTCGGTAGTCCGTCGGGAAAGAAGGATGTTCCGCGTCGGCGGGATGAAGATTCAAGACCCGGCTTCGAAGATGACCTCGCCCGGATAGAAGACTTCAGAGCCTCTTGGAAGATGACATCGCCCGGATGGAAGATTTCTTCAGCGCCGCTTGGAGGATCACTTCATCGGATGGAAGATTCCTTCAGTGCCCCTTGGAGGATAACTTTTGCCGGTCCAGATGTCCTCTTCAGTTCCATCGGTGGCTCGGCTGAGTGAAGACGACTAAAGGTAGGATGATCTTCAGGGGATTAGTGTTTATTTTAAGGGGGGTTTGGGTTAGATTAGGGGTATGTGGGTGGTGGGTTTTAATGTTGGGGGGGGTTGTATTTTTCTTTTACAGGCAAATTTGGAGCATGCCCCCACAAAAGGCCCTTTTAAGGGCTGGTAAGGTAAAATAGCTTTGAACTTTTTTTAATGTAGAATAGGGTAGGGTATTTTTTTATTTTGGGGGGTTTGTTATTTTATTAGGGGGCTTAGATTAGGTGTAAGTAGCTTAAAATTGTTGTAATATTTTTTTAAATGTTTGTAACTTATTTTTTTTAATTTTTGTAACTTAGCTTTTTTTATTTTTTGTACTTTAGTTAGTTTATGTAATTGTATTTAATTGTAGTTATTTGTAGTTAATTTATTTAATTTATTTAATGATAGTGTAGGGTTAGGTTTAATGGTAACTTAGGTTAGGATTTATTTTACAGGTAATTTTGTATTTCTTTTAGCTAGGTAGTTATTAAATAGTTAATAACTATTTAATAACTATTCTAACTAGCTAAAATAAATACAAAGTTACCTGTAAAATAAATATAAATCCTAAAATAGCTACAATGTAATTATTAATTATATTGTAGCTATCTTAGGGTTTATTTTACAGGTAAGTATTTAGTTTTAAATAGGAATAATTTATTAAAGTATAGTGTAGTGTTAGGTGTAATTGTAACTTAGGTTAGTTTTTAGTTTACAGGTACATTTGTCTTTATTTTAGCTAGGTAAGCTATTAAATAGTTAATAACTATTTAATAGCTATTGTACCTAGTTAAAATAAATTGAAAGGTACCTGTAAAATAAAAATAAATCCTAAGATAGCTACAATATAATTATTATTTATATTGTAGCTATATTAGGGTTTATTTTATAGATAAGTATTTAGTTTTAAATAGGATTAATTTAGTTAATAAGAGAAATATTATTTAGATTTATTTAATTAATATTTAAGTTAGGGGGTGTTAGGGTTAGTGTTAGACTTAGGTTTAGGGGTTAATAATTTTATTACAGTGGCGGCGGTGTAGTGGGGGGCAGGATAGGGGTTAATAAATTTATTATAGGTGGCGACGGTGTAGGGGGGGCAGGATAGGGGTTAATAAATTTAATATAGGTTGCGGCGGGTTCAGGGAGCGGCGGTTTAGGGGTTAAACTATTTATTTATTTGCGGCGAGGTGCGGGATCAGCAGGATAGGAGTTAATAACTTTATTATAGAGGGCGACGGTATAGGGGGGGGCAGGATAGGGGTTACTAGGTATAATGTAGGTGGCAGCGATGTCCAGGAGTGGCGGTTTAGGGGTTAATACATTTATAAGACTTGCAACGGGGTCTAGGATCGGCGGTTTAGGGGTTAGTAAATTTATTTAGTTGCGGGGGGCTCCGGGGGCGCCGGTATAGGGGGTAGAACAGTGTAGTTTAGTGTGAGTGCTTAGTGACAGGCTAGCAATAAAGCTGTGAAAAAGCCGAAGAGCAGCAAGATCGGATGAGTGATAACTCTCACAGTCCGCTGCTCATCGCCCCGCGGCTTTTTGACAGCTTTATTTGATAACTTAGGCGTATTTTTTCAGGTCCGCGGCGGCGAAGGTAGGCGAGCTTAGGCGGGCGTATTGGGCCGGCGAAGGCAGGAAAGTTGACACATTGATAACTACCCCCCTTTATCTGCATTACTTACATCTTACACTACAACACGGATGAGTTGACCCACAAATTTCTTGTCTACAGACTCAAACCAGTTTGCCTCCTTCAAATAAAGCAAATTGTATTTAAAGATGTTAATTTGTTTTTAAAATGTTTAGACTTGGACACAGTGTTTGCTCTATGGCCAGTGTTGTGAGCGGCACAGCAGTGAAACAGTTAATAAGAGAACCATACCTTGCAGTCTGCATTGTGCAGTGTTTGCTGATTCCAGAGTGTGGTGACCCAATTAACTCTTTCACTGCTGGGCCATACACAAAACTGGCCTTAGATGGAATACTGCTTGGATGAAATGTTACCGGTAATGGCAAGATGTTTTCTTTACTGTCCCTTTAAAAGCCCATTTTAACATATATTTTAGGGACAGTCACTTAAAATACTGCACTGTTCAGTTAAACTCTTCTTGCAAAATAAATTGCACTTTTCTAACAGATCCCATTACCAGGGTAGTTGAACCTCAAATGTATTCTTCCCCTCTGATTTTACATACTGGCATTTCAGGGTTTTGTGTGTGTAGAGAGAGAGAGAAAGAAATTGGAAGTAAAATCTCATTTTAAACAGCAGTTTCTCTCACAAAAGGGTTATGCTTTTTATTCGTTGAGTAGAAATGTATTAAACAACTTCAAAATAACTTAGCTACCCGGTTTTGTTGGATAATTAAATAGCTCCTGCGCAGTAAAACCTATTTTCACTACTGCTTTTGAGAACAGCACTTCAAAGACAGAATACATTAAATTGTGGCCAAGTGCTTTTACTGTCAACATTTCAATATATCAGGTCTCATGTATAAAAAAATAGTTTCCTATATATATTGTTCTGCAAGAAACCTAACCGTAACCTGCAGACAAGTGAATCCAACTGCTGTTCTATTCATTTTAAATTGATTATTTTTTTGAAATCACACATCAGCTAAAGGGTGCTTTGGTTCTTTAAATAATGCGGATACCCTGTAGGTAATATCATGGGTGTGATTTTATAGCAGAATCCTGTGCTTTGTGACCCTTCTCTGTCACATCTCAGGGAAAAGTGACCACTGAAACAACCGTTTTTATTTTCTACAACCGTTTTTATTTTCTGGTCTGTTGGATTGAAATAAAGTCACATTGAATGCGGGGTGCTTTTGGGTTAATGATCCAGCAGTGGTCCATCCTCGTATGTTGCTGATATTCCATGCTTTGTTTGAATAGATATGGAAGTCAAAATCAAACTTTAATGATTTAGAAAATAAAAAAATAACTAAAACCTTTTTTTTTTCTAATTTATTCCTTTTCTGGGTATACTTTGTTGTAGCTTTTTCCATGTGAATTTACTAAGGTTGTCTCTGAATGTACACGTGTCTTGAGCACTATGGGGTAGATTTATCAAGCAGTTGATGCTGCAATCTAGCCTTGTAGTTTTGGGCTCCCCTGAAACATAAGTTAAGAAGCAGCGGTCTTAAAGGGACATAATACTCATATGCTATGCAGTATAGCTGTAAAAAGCTGACAGGAAAATATCACCTAAGCTTCTCTATGTAAAAAAGGAAGATATTTTACGTCACAATTTTCTCAGCTCAGCAGAGTAAGTTCTGTGTAAAAAGTTGTAAGTCATCTGCTGCCCAGCTGTAGGTAAAAAAATGAAGAAATGAACAGCAGCCAATCAGCATCAGCAGTGCTGAGGTCATGAACTCTTTTACTGTGATCTCATGAGATTTGACTTAACTCTCATGAGATTTAATAGTAAACTTCCTTAAACTGAATAGGGAAATAGCATGAGAGTGCATGAGGCTCAATCCCTTAGCTGTCCTGGGACAGACATATTGATTTGCTGCTTAGAAGTCCTTTACAATGGGATGTGGCTACTGAGGAGCTTTTGAGGTAAAATATCTTTCTTTTTTACATAGAGATGTTCAGGTGATAGTTTATAGTCATCTTTTTACAGCTATGCTGCATCACTTTCAAGTGTTTCAACATTTGGGTATCATGGCCCTTTAAGACAGCTGCTCCTTAACTCGTCCACCAGCTCTGAAGTGGCAGACAGCAATTATCCCGATGGGTATAATTGACACCCCCTGCTAGCAGCCGATTGGCCGTGAATGTGCAGGAGACGGTATTGCACAAGCATTTATCGATATTGCACAAGCATTTATCGATGCATTTTATTGATGATCCGTCCAACATTTGTTAAATTGGCCCCTATGTATGTATGTTTTCGTTAAATTCATTGTTGTAAACACTGCTGCAGACACGTGCACACACTTGAACCTACCTCAGCATGCGCTCATGGAAAGTTTTAACAAAGGATATCAATAAAGTAAATTGTATTTTTTTTTATTGTACACTTAATCTGATTCATAAACGTTTCATTTAGCCTTCTAAATCCCTTTAAATGTCAATATTTACTAGCTGCCATGTCCTAATAATGAGGTCCCACTTTTATTACAATGCAATGGTATATGTAGGATTTTAAACTTGAGGCTGTTATATTCCATTAGAAAACCTTATCACTTTTTAATAGATTCACACATCAATTCTTTGGATCTGATCATCTAAAGCCCTCTACTTTGGTGAGATGATCTAAGACATCTCGTCAGTACAGCAAGAACCCTTTAAATAATTTTTAGAAAGGCAAATTTTAGCCTGAGATCAGTTTATCTAGCTATGCAGGGTGCTTTATGTGAATGAATGACACATACATTGCAATAACATAGGGTTTGCAACCTGTCCGCCTGCTTTTGTGGTGAACAAGGAAGTGCTTCTACAGTGGTACATCCGAGCAGCAGATATTACAGTGACCGGTCCCCGGATGTACCATTGCATAAACACTTGTGCAATGCCACCCCAAGAGCAGAGCCTGTCAATCACACAGAACAAACGTGTTTGGGGTGTTCTATATCCTCAGAGGTGGTGGAGAGGAGGAGAAGCAGAGGTCAAATGAGGACTCCTTCTTACATTGCATAATGTCGCCCTGCAAGGGCTCAAAAGCTGGATCTGCTTCTTTGTACATTGAGTCAATTGTGTTTGTAATTATGGAGTCATAACCAATAAAACTTGTCACATCTAAGGGGGCGTGTCCTAGCAGCGGCTCCGTGCAGTCGCATACCTTCAGAGCTCCGGGTGAAAAATTGATAATTTCGCCGAATGTCAATATTACCCTACAGCTTTTGACAAGAGTACACCTGGTGCAGTGCTGTACCACATCACTCGCAAAGAAAATAGATAAAATTGCTGTATTTGTGAACCCGGAGGCGGAGTTGGACATCAAGGGCCTGAAGTGGCGACGACCTTATATTTCAGCGTTCCCCCCCCCCCCCCGGATCTCTGGGGTGTTTGCCTTTACTGGACACACCGATTAGAGACTGTATCTATCGCTGCACAGCAAAACTGAAAATTATTGAAGGAAAAGGAGAGGAGGATATCGGTCTCTATATCACACACCCAAGATGGCTGCTGAGGGAGAGGATGACTTTTTAGCGTGCTTAGGCTGCATCTTTGAAAGGCTTGAGAAGCGGCTAATGATCATGTGGGAGAGAGCTCCTTGGGATTTTTTGCAAAATTTACACTACAATTGTCCCTCAACAGCGAGCACCAAAGAAACCCCACTTGCAAAACTTAGCAAGACGGGATCACGGTTAAGAATGCTTTCATGGATCCCCGGAGTCAAAAGAATTTCCCATGCCCAACGAGCAAGCCATCCTACCTGCAACCCCAGGGTGATGTAACTACAACACAGATGATCATTGACAAACCTTCGTTCACCATCCCACTAAAGGACAATGGTACCAAAGCGGACAACGCCATTAAATATGCAACTAGACATTGGAGGGGGGCCACACCAGGCCTCTACACTGCCATCTTATTATCCTCAAACCATACCACAAAGGCTTTCGGATTTCTCTCGGCAGGTACAGGGAAAAAGTATGTGGGGTGCCCTCAGGGAGTAGGGAGAGACTCGTGGGTCAATGCAACTGCCACTAACATTTGTAAAGTGACTGCCGGTATCCTACATGCTAAACTGAGCCGGATCGCTCCATTGCAAATGGACTTAGCTCACTACCCAACTCATCGGAGCTGCGATAGACAGGTGACTTATTACCCTAAAATACCGGAAAAAGATCTAACAGAACAAATAAAAAAGAAATAAACATATCTGGCTTAATGATCACTCCTCTCCCCACTTGTATGGATTGTATTAATTTGATAACCAGAGGTTGGCAGTATTTAGCACTATTATGTTTATGCTGAGTGTCTTTTCCACCATTTTGCTGTTATCATATTGTATCTGTATAACCTGGGGTGATGCTTGATGGGGTTTGGGGGGGGCCTTAGAGAGCTGTCTCATTATTTACAGAATAACATAGTAATTGTTAAACCGAATCATATTGAGTACAACCAGGACGTTCTGTGGTTTCCCTCCCTGGGTCTTACGGCCGGGACTTAGGGTGGGACGCGGCCAAGAGTTTTATATGATCGCCAAAACATTCTTCAGGCACAATGTGGAGACTATAAATTACTGCCACCATATACAAGCGTTAAAACAAGATTAATGATTTTGTAGTGCATAACATTAAAGGGGGAGAGGATAGAACACCTAGGGGAGCCTTCGTGATACTACAACATGGATGTAAATGTATATAAAGAGATCCTCTCCTATGTCTGTTATTAGTGACTGAACTCTTCTTTACAGCAACAAATTTATCTATAAAGTTGTGAAAGTTTAATGTTCATGGTGTGTCCGGTTCAGGCGTTTGCCTCATTTTGTTTGTGATAATCTTGTTATTCACCTAATGCCTTCTCACAGCTGCATTCTGTCATTTTGTGTTTGTTTTTTCTTTTTCATTTCTTATGTTTTGGCTCAACCCCTAGCATAAACTTAATATGTATGTTAAGGTCCAAAAGAGGCCTGTATTATTTTAAAAGGGGAAGAGGTTATAATCCCTAATGTTTTTAAAATCCATTGAGGATTCAAGATGTGTCTACAATATACTACAGAGGGATAAAAAAGAGGATACTTTGATATTTAATGCATATATGTTTATTATTCAGCACTTGTATTTTTACTAAATGTATATCTTTATGCATGCTTGAATTTTGTATGTTGCATATCCTCAATAAAAGAATTATAAACAAAAAAAACAACAACAAAAATACTTGTCACATCTAATTAATTGGAATATGCAATCCAAAAATAAGCAAAAAAACCCAAAGCTTATACACTGCAAGGGCTAATGTTTTGTTAAAGTGTGTTGTCTAGGAACTCTGATAAACAGCAATAGCCTATCCCAGCAGTCACACTTCTTACAAGGTGTAACCCAAATGTTCAAAACAAGTTTAAAAATGAAAAAAGATGTGGGAGGCGCCAAAGGCAGTCTGTTTTTAAAGTTTGAATCTTTAAAAAATATAAAGAAAAGTATTCAACCCAAACTAATAAATTCCCTATGCAAAAGATTAAAAATTCAATCTGAAATTGATTCAATAGTTTATTTCACAAAACAAAATGAAGCTACACATAACATTAAAAATAATAATAATTCATTCTTGTAACGACAACGGTAGCTTAAATTAAAATACTAACTGCTTTTCTGCATTCAAATTATTAAAAGTGCAGTATGAATTAATTAATGATTGGTTATGTTGTGCTTAAACTCAATCTAAATGTTGTACTTAAAATTGTTTCTAAATAGTATTTTCACGTATAATACTTTGTTTCTTCTAAAACAATATGCATAAATACATAGAGCACAATGTATAAGTTCATAGAAGTCCCACTGTTTTAATGCATTCGTTTACTCAGCAAGGTAATTGCCAGTTTTTTGGCCCAACTTTTGCTGGATTTGTGGCCTTAAATGCAAATAAGATAGTTCCCAAGTAGTTCGTGTGAATCTCCGGTATCTATCACCACCGCTAACAGCGTTTCAGATGTGTCAGAGTTGGTAACTTGATTCGGTTCAATCCTCCGTCCTCTGCTGCAATCCTCCACTTCATCAGCTGATATGTTGTTTCATCCGTTGGTGCGCACACTTTTTTGAATACTCCTACCGCTCCACCTGCACACTAACGTTTGTATCAGTGTACAACACCTCCTGTTGCTTTGGTGTTGCTGTTATGAGAGTCTTGAAAGTGGATATAAACTTTCTCTTTTTCTTTTCTTTGTCGATCCAGACCTCTGTACTTTGGTCCTGTATTTCTGCAGCTCCAGACAGTTATCAATGCGTATCGGCTCCCATAGAGCCTTTGTCAAGATAGTTAGTCTTAGCTACTCCTCCCTTTTTTATATCCATATAATTAACCCATTGTTCTCCTGGTTATATTGAGTACAAAGGTGACAGCTCGTATTACATATTCCTTGGGATTTTTATACATATGTTTTTGTTAAAATCTTCTTTAAAATCTTCTTTTTAAAAAGCGCTAATGTTTTGGAATGACACTGTAGGTTGTTGTGGGCTTTTAGTCTGTTTGCAATCTAACATTGTACAGAGTAGCCAGGCAAACCTCTGCTTCTGGCTTTATGACTCAGGGTTGACTGTCCAATATGAAAAATATACAGAATGCAAGTAAAATATGGAATTATACAGTGTCAGAGGTTATGATTTATAGACTTCATCTAACAGCTGCATAATGCAAGCTAATGTGTGTTGATAGATTCTAGCCCAGATGTACAGTTATATTGTTTAAAATAGTAAACTAGTTCATTTCAATAAGAGATAAATATTATGGATTTAGACGTCTTCAAAATTATATCTAGAATAGCATTTTTAACATATTTTTTGTAAGCTGAGAACTTTCTCCCTTCTTGATATGGAGCATTTTTGTTATGATGATAATTTATACAAGAAATTATATATGTTTACTACACCAAAATATATCAGTGGTGTACGGCTATTCAATCTACCTATGTCACATTAATCTTCCGTACCATTCTTCATTTCTACATTCTTCCATTCTTGTACTCTTTTGCTGTCTCTTCTCTTGTTTGTTCAGTAATGTCTAATGTCTTCTAATATTCTGTAAAAACCCACAGATACAGTATGACAACATTTCTGAAGTGGGATGCTGGAAGCGGCACTCTATTTTTGGACTAACGTTAAAGCTTTTGTAGATGTAGAATGGTGGTGCTTACTCTATTAGATATTTTTCATGGTTTCAGTCACTAATGTATCTTTAAATAAATAGACTCAGAATAGTGTAAAACCTTCAAGTAAAATCAAATTCCAAAAGGAAAGTACTCCCAGGACGGATCTAAATTGAAAGTGTTTATTAATCCTTATGAGCAAACCGCATCATCGAAGCAGGAAAATTCCAACTCAGCCAATGAAGAAGTGTGCAAATCAGTGTTTTAATAAAAATATAGAAAAACAAGTACTTATCTAAAATTAGAAGACTCTATGGGGCCTATTTAGGAAAGCGTCAACTGAAAATACTCTTGAATTCCACGTCTGATTTGTTACGAGATTGATCTGACCTAGTTATCAAAACGGCAAATGTTGAAATTTATGATCCCGCGATCTCAATCCGACGCAGATCGATGCTTACGTCATTACAGATGTTCCGAATACACATTCGCCTCTGACACTTTTTCCAATTTATCAAACCTTTAACAAGTCCGCTTGCGACTATTCCAACGCATAGTACCTGGTTTTCAAACCGCCACCCTTGAGGCCGCGAATGCCATAGAAATCAATGGTAGTATGAAAGCAACGAAAGCTTATTATCGATGCTGCAAGAGAATGAAGCATACCCAAATGATTTCTATGGTTGAAAAAAAAGTTAAGTCTAACACCCTAACATAAACCCTGAGTCTAAACACCCCTAATCTGCCCCGACATCGCCACCACTAATGAAATGTATTAACCCCTATTCCGCTGCTCGCCGCCACTAAATAAACTTATTAACCCCTAAAACTCTGGCCTCCCACATCACCACCACTAACTAAACCTATTAACCCCTAAAACGTCAGCCCCCCACATCGCCAAAAACTAAATTAAGCTATCAACCCCTAAACCTAACAACCCCTTAACTTTAAATTAAAATTACAAGGTCCCTATCTTAATATAAATTAAAACTTACCTGTAGAATTAAAATAAACTAATTTTAAACTATAAATTAACCTACCATAACTATTATACTAAAATTAAATTTAACTACCAATTAATTAAAATAAATTACATATTTTTTTATTTGTATTTCTAGAAATTATTTTAATATACAATTAAACATTATTACAAAGTCCTAAATTACAAAAACAAACAAACACTAAGTTACAGAAAATAACAAACACTAAATTATGAAAAATAACAAACAAAATTATCCAAAATATTTTTTTTACACCTTATCTAATAGCCCTATCAAAAAACAATAAAAAACAAAAAAAAACAAAAAAAAACATGTAGCCTACAATAAGCTACCAGTGGCTCTTAAAAGGGCCTTTTGTGGGACATTGCCCCAAAGATATCAGCTCTTTTACCTGTAAAAAAAATACAAACATCCCCCAACAGTAAAACCCACCACCCAACCAACCCCCCAAATAAAAACCCTAACTCTAAAAAAAAACCCTAAGCTACTCATTGCCCTGAAAAGGGCATTTGGATGGGCAGTGCCCTTAAAAGGGCATTTAGCTCTTTTACATTGGGCAAACCCTAAACTAAAATTTAAGAAAATCCTAACAGTAACACCCCTGATGATCCACTTATAGTTCTAAAGTCCCGACATCCAGGCGGAGAAGTCTTCATCCAGGTGACGATGAGTTTTATTTCCCTTCAAAATTGTGGGGTTTATGTCCCTTTAAAATACTGTAAAATTAATTTCCCATGCATGTGTTCCCAATTACTTATCATACCAGCTGCAGACTATCACATGTATGGGAAATTGTTCCTTTATGATTATTTTTGTATTTGAAATATGATTTTGTTCATTGAAGCTACCACGCAGTGTTCTTAAGAACATCCCATTCAAATGTGTGAGCCTACAAAAAGAGCAGAGCTCCATATCTAATCCGTCTCTTCCCCTTACACATGGGTTATCCAGCTATTTCAATTGCAAAAGTAAACCCAAAGGAGTAATATCCTACATATTGAATACTACAACACTAATATAAAAAGTAATTGAGAGCCCATTAAGGAGAAAATAATTACATGAGGGCATCACTTTAATGATTAGCTTGCAATTTTAAAATTAAATGGGAAGCATTGAAATCTAGGGGCCGATTTATCATTGCGTCAATCTCGACACATTCTCTGTATTCAATACACTCGCCAGATATCGCTGCCCTGAATCTACATAAGACGGCCTTATTTATTAATAAGTCTGTCAAAAACACGCGCGTCAAGTAAAAACACGCGTGTCAAGTACGGCTCGATGAGCATCAGACTGTTGATAAATTAGAGTCATCAATGTCGCGGATATTCAATTTTTTCAACTTTATTTATTTCTTTTTATTATGAACAAGCACATTTTTCTAAAGCTAATCTTTTATTTTTCATCTGTTAATGTCCAAGAAATTGTTAGATTTATACCTGAACAAACAATAATATCTCATAGAAAGTTATTTTTATATTTATTTGTTATACAAAAAATCTGATATATGATATTTTCACATAAATTAATGTGTATTTGTATTTCTAGAAATCATGATAGGCCTATCTCATGATTTTTTATTTTTTTAAATGATTATTAATGCTAGTAATAATATATATATATATATATATATATATATATATAGTGTCAAACGGTAAAGCACTCTCAAATAATGTCCGGGGTACACAGCAAATAGGTACAAACAATCCAAGAAAAAGGCAGGAACTCTCAGTTTACAATCTGCAACATTTTATTAAGTGACATTTCGGGGTTTCACCCCCGTCCTCAGACTTACATATCATATGTAAGTCTGAGGACGGGGGTGAAACCCCGAAACGTCACTTAATAAAACTTTGCAGATTGTAAACGGAGAGTGCCTGCCTTTTTCTTGGATTGTATATATATATATATATATATATATATATATATATATATAGTAGCAAAAAGAAAACTTGCACTCACTGGATTTTTGAAAATCAAATTTACTTTAAAAAATCCAGTGAGTGCAAGTTTTCCTTTTGCTACTGTGTATATCCACTAGCACCCTGGCAGATGAATGGAGTGTACATGCCTGCTACATTTTATACATATATATATTTATATGTGTGTGTTTTATGTCAGAAATCTTTTGCAAACATATTTACATGTCCCTAAATTCCTTTTTTTTTTCTAAACAATGTTGTCTTTCATATATCTGTGTTTATTTATACCACTATATGTATATAGTGTAAACATATAATTATTGTGAGCAAGAATACTTGTGAATATAACATGTAATCAGGGTATCAAATGTATTTATTTGCAATGAATGGATATTTTAAGAACTGGGCCAGTTTTCTCTCTGCATCTGTGTAACCCCTCCTGATTGCAGTCTAGTTTTTAAACACCACCCCTACACAGGTGTTAAAAAACGGGCTGCAATTTAAGATGACAATTCTTAATGAAATTGAAATTCAAGACAAGATAGAAAAACACTGAAAATAGCATGACAGTAAAGAGGTGATTTTAATTTCTGCTGTATCTGATTCATGACAGTTTAATGTTGGGTAGACTATCCCTTTGAGCTATCATTTTAAGATTATATTGAATCAAACATCATTTCATTATTAAAATCATTGTCAGAAATATTACACTGTTGTCTAATGTCATCATCAATGTTTATCTTTAATGGCACTTACAAGTTATGATGAGTGATCAATGACTCAAGTGTAGAGCAATTTGATTCATTAGTGATAGTAGAAAATGTATATTTCAATCAGATTGGCTGATTTAATTAATCACGTGATTATGCATTTACCAATAAGAAGTTGTGGAAAACTTTACCAGTTTGTGGGTTGTTTAGGAGTTTGAGTATTGCGTCAAATTTGGTGTGACAAGTGTTGCGTCAAATTTGGTGTGAAGTGGAGAGTGGGACTTATATTACATGCGTTAAACATGGTGCAAATAGATTTATCAAAAAAATAGGAAGTTGGCTATATAATGTTATGTAATGTATTTATTAAAATTGTATCCCTATATCTACTAGTGCACCAAATTTGGAGCAATAATATTGTCCCCTTGCTTTGTAATGAGAGACAAAGATGTAACATAATCCATTATTAGGGTAACATCTCCCTAATTTACTTTTATTATCTAATATGCTTCATTCTCTTGCAGCATCGAAAATAACCTGTGTTTTCAGACTCCCGTTGATGTCTTTGGTATTTGCGGCCTCAAGGGTGGCTGTTTAACGATAGGTATGCTTCTTCAGAATAGACGCAAGCTTACCTGTTGAATGTTTGATAAATTGGCAAGAGGGTCAAATAGAGTCGAGTGTGACGGTGGATGATCAGTATTCCGCTTGAATAACACAAGCATTGATCTGCGTATTATCAGTTGAAGCATTGATAAATCGGCCCCTAGGGGCCTATTTAAAAAGGTGCGGGCGGACATGATCCGATATTGCGGATCATGTCCGCAGCACATCGATAAATGCCGACAGCGTACGCTGTCAACATTTATCATTGCACCAGCAGTTCTTGTGAACTGCTGGTGCAATACCGCCTCCGGCAGATTTGCGGCCAATCGCCCACTAACAGGGGGTGTCAATCAACCCGATCGTATGCCTTTCAGAGCAGGCGGACAGGTTATGGAGCAGCATACGGAGCTTGATAAATAGGCCCCCTAGTGTCTATTTGACTAGCAGGTTAGAACGTATCCATCTTTAAAGTGATGGTAAAGCCTAGTGTTTGTGAACCATTAGGATTTGCCAGTGGAACAAATAAAGGGGACTTTCAGTCATGGAGTATAAAATACTTCATGTTGAAAGTTCCTTTATTTGTCTAAAGCGTTTGCCGCACTGAGCTCCTCAGCCAGCCCACGGCAGAACGCTATTTTTCTGTGAGGTTGACGTTTCCACCTCTTAGCCGAGCACCAGCTGGGTTCTGCCGTGGGCTGTTTTATGGAGCTCAGTGCGGCAAACACTTCAGACAAATAAATGAAGTATTTTATAATTCATGACTGGAAGTCCCCTTTATTTTACCACTGGTTAATCCTAGGGTTTCACGAACGCTAGGATTTACCATCACTTTAAACTATCACAGTATTCTTTTGCACACTTTAGCAGCAGGGAATCAGTTAAACACAACTGGTTCTGCAGCTTCAGTCTCTACCTGAATATTCTGTCATTTCCCATTTGTCAGAGTGTCCTGTTTTCCACAAGAACAGCTTTGGAAATAAAGATGGAAATCACCATAAAATCACACTTGAGTATTGTGAGCTGATAGATTAAATAGCCCTGCTCTTACATCTGCTCGTTTGTGCTTGGGTGGTCTTATGCAAATACATAAAAAAGACATTTACATCCTGTACCTGTACCTGAGCAACAATTGATATTTTACAACAAGGTTGTTTCCTTAGCTATATCCAGCTGACTGCAAGAAGGTTAAGAAGTATCCACTGTACAGAACAGAGGGTTTCAGCCAATATGCTGTGGCATGTTGTGAGACTTGAAAGAAAATCCATAGTTGTAGCTGTAGCACAGATCAGAAAAATGAAGGTCATAGGATATGATACTTTGTAGTTTGAATAGAGAGTTAATTAGTGTGCTAGGCTTATCCAGTCTAAGGCATGAGACCCTCCAGTGTTTCGTTTTTTTTACATGGTCCTCCCCTACAAATCAAATACTGTGTGTGTCTTCTAAATCAAGGGATAATGTTTTGTATTTTTTTTTTATTTATAAAAACAGTTTTGTTCAGTGACAAATTTAACAATTTATATTATGTCTGTCTGGGTCTGTATAATAACACAGATATATCAATGTTTAATAATATCAATCAAATAGTTGTGATTAATTAGGGCAAGAATGTTATCAATTATATTACACTAGTCCTAAAGCCCGTTCACACGGGCCATTTTTTGCAGGGTACAGCGGTCCCACCCCTTGCGCTCTCTCCCTGCCCCTCTCTTTTGCTCTCTCTCCCCCTCTCTTTTGAGATCTCTCTCCCCCCCCCTCTCTTTTGAGCTCTCTCTCTC
The DNA here is from genome assembly GCF_027579735.1 of Bombina bombina. NCBI lineage: Eukaryota > Metazoa > Chordata > Amphibia > Anura > Bombinatoridae > Bombina > Bombina bombina. Next base: position 188,434,534 of record NC_069508.1, on the reverse strand, counting down.
TCCCCCCTCTCTTTTGCGCTCTCTCTCTCTCCCCCCTCTCTTTTGCGCTCTCTCTCTCCCCCCTCTCTTTTGCGCTCTCTCTCTCCCCCCTCTCTTTTGCTCTCTCTCTCTCCCCCCTCTCTTTTGCGCTCTCTCTCTCCCCCCTCTCTTTTGCGCTCTCTCTCTCTCCCCCCTCTCTTTTGCGCGCTCTCTCTCTCCCCCCTCTCTTTTGCGCTCTCTCTCCCTCTCTTTTGCGCTCTCTCTCTCTCCCCCCTCTCTTTTGCGCTCTCTCTCTCCCCCTCTCTTTTGCGCTCTCTCTCTCCCCCCTCTCTTTTGCGCTCTCTCCCCCGTCTCTTTTGCGCTCTCTCTCTCCCCCCTCTCTTTTGCGCTCTCTCTCTCCCCCTCTCTTTTGCGCTCTCTTTCTCCCCCCTCTCTTTTGCGCTCTCTCTCCCCCCCCTCTTTTGCGCTCTCTCTCTCTCCACCCCTCTTTTTTGCGCTCTCTCTCCCCCTCTCTTTTGTGCTCTCTCTCACCCTTCTCTTTTGTGCTCTCTCACCCCTCTCTTTTGCACTCTCTCTCCCTCCTCTCTTTTGCGCTCTCTCTCTCTCTCCCCCTCTCTATCTCCCCTCTCTCTCTCTCTCTCTCTCCCCCCCCTCTCTCTCTCTCCCCCCTCTCTCTCTCTCTCCCCTCTATCTCTCTCTCTCTCCTCTATCTCTCTCTCCCCTCTATCTCTCTCTCTCCCCCCTCTCTCTCTCCCCCTCTCTCTCTCTCTTTCTCCCCTCTCTCTCTCTCCCCTCTCTCTCTCTCCCCCTCTCTCTCTCCCCCCTCTCTCTCCCCTCTCTCTCTCCCCCTCTCTCTCTCTCTCCCTCCCCTCTCTCTCTCTCTCTCTCTCTCTCTCTCCCCTCTCTCTCTCCCTCCCTTCTCTCTCTCCCTCCCCCTCCCTTCTCTCTCTCCCTCCCTCCCCTCTCTCTCTCCCTCCCCTCTCTCTCTCCCTCCCCTCTCTCTCTCTCCCTCCCCTCTCTCCCCCTCCCCTCTCTCTCTCCCTCCCCTCTCTCTCTCTCCCTCCCCCCTCTCTCTCTCCCTCCCCCCTCTCTCTCTCCCTCCCCTCTCTCTCTCCCCTCTCTCTCTCCCTCCCCTCTCTCTCTCCCCCCCCCCTCTCTCTCTCTCTCTCCCCCCCCCTCTCTCTCTCTCTCCCTCCCCTCTCTCTCTCTCTCCTCCCCCCCCCTCTCTCTCTCTCTCTTTCCCCCCCCCCTCTCTCTCTCTCCTCCTCCCCCCCTCTCTCTCTCTCCTCCTCCCCCCTCTCTCTCTCTCTCCTCCTCCCCCCCCTCTCTCTCCTCCTCCCCCCCTCTCTCTCTCCTCCCCCCTCTCTCTCCTCCTCCCCCACTCTCTCTCCTCCCCCCTCTCTCTCTCTCCTCCCCCCCTCTCTCTCTCTCCTCCCCCCTCTCTCTTTCTCTTCCCCCCCTTTCTTTTGCTCTCCCTCCACTCTCTTGCTGTCTCTCCCCCTCTCTTTTGCTCCCTCTCTTGTGCTCTTTTTATCTCCCTTCTTGATCTCTCTCTCCCCTCTTGATCTCTCTCTCACCTTTCTTATCTTTTCCCTACCCCCTCTCTCCCCTCTTTTGAGCTGTTTTGAGCTCTCAAACTGCACAGCCTTTCACGGCCCGTCTGGCCCTGCCCCTTCACGCTTGGCCATGCCCCTCATGGCCCTCATGCTCGGCCACACCCCCTTCACGCTCGGCCACGCCCCCGGCCACGCTCGGTCACACACACTTCTGCTCGCTGGCCTTTTATTATATAGGATTATACAATAATATTATATTATATTAAAGGGATAGGAAAGGCCAAATTAAACTTGCAAGAATCCGATAGAACATTTCATATCAATACTTTTAAAATCACTTCAATTTTCAATTGGGCTTTGTTTTCATGGTATCCATTGTTGAAAATGAATATGCACATATCCCATACTGGTGGGAGCTAGAAGGTGATTGGTGCCTGCATACATTTGTTTCTTGTGATTGGCTAACTAGATGTGTTCAGCTAGCTGCCAGTAGTGCAATGCTGTTCATTCACCAAAGGATAACAAAAGAAGGAAGCATATTTGATAATAGAAGTAGATTTGAAAGTTGTTTAAAATTGTTTGTTTTATCCGAATCATGAATAAAGTACTTTTGGTTTCCTGTCCCTTTAAACTATACTATAATATACTAACGCCTAGATTACGAGTTTGGCATTAGCCATAAAAAGCAGCATTGAGAGGTCCCAACGCTGCTTTTTAACGCCCGCTGGTATTACGAGTCAGGCAGGAAAGGGTCTACCGCTCACTTTTCTTCCGCAACTCTAGGCTACCGCAAATCCCCTTACGTCAATTGCGTATGCTATCTTTTTAATGGGATTTGCCTAACGCCGGTATTACAAGTCTTGGAAGAAGTGAGCGGTAGACCCTCTCCTGTCAAGACTCCTACCGCATTTAAAAGTCAGTAGTTAAGAGTTTTATGGGCTAATGCCGTAACATAAAACTCTTAACTAAAGTGCTAAAAAATACACTAACACCCATAAACTACCTATTAACCCCTAAACCGAGGCCCCCCCCCCATATCGGAAACACTATAATAAATATTTTAACCCCTAATCTGCCGATTGGACATTGCCGCCACTTTAATAAATATATTAACCCCTAAACCGCCGCACTCCCGCCTTGCAAACACTAGTTAAATGTTATTAACCCCTAATCTGCCGTCCCTAATATCGCCGACACCTACTTACATTTATTAACCCCTAATCTGCCACCCCCAACGTTGCCGCTATTATATTAAAGGTATTAACTCCTAAACCTAAGTCTAAACCTAACCCTAACCCCCCTAACTTAAATATAACTTAAATTAAACAAAATAAATTTAACATAATTAACTAAATTATTCCTATTTAAAACTAAATACTTACAGATAAAATAAACCCTAAGCTAGCTACAATATAACTAAAAGTTACATTGTAGCTAGCTTAGGATTTATATTTATTTTACAGGCAACTTTGTATTTATTTTAACTAGGTAGAATAGTTATTAAATAGTTATTAACTATTTAATAACTAACTAGCTAAAATAAGTACAAAATTACCTGTAAAATAAACCCTAACCTAAGTTACAATTACACCTAACACTACACTATCATTAAATAAATTGCCTAAACTACCTACAATTAAACACAATTAAATTAAATAAACTAAATTACGGGGGGGGGGGGGAAACACTAAATTACAGAAAAAAAAAGATTTACAAGAATTTTAAACTAATTACACCTACTCTAATCCCCATAATAAAATAAAAAAGCCCCCCAAAATAATAAAATTCCCTACCCTATACTAAATTACAAATAGCCCTTAAAAGGGCCTTTTGCGGGGCATTGCCCCAAAGTAATCAGCTCTTTCACCTGTAAAAAAAATACAATACCCCCAACATTAAAACCCAACACCCACACACCCAACCCTACTCTAAAACCCACCCAATCCCCCCTTAAAAAACCTAACACTACCCCCTGAAGATCTCCCTACCTTGAGCCGTCTTCACCCAGCCGGGCACAAGTGGACCTCCAGAGGGGCAGAAGTCTTCATCCGATCCGGGCAGAAGAGGTCCTCCAAGTGGCATCTTCTATCTTCATCCATCCGGAGCGGAGCTGGTCCATCTTCAATCCAGCCGATGCAGAGCCATCCTCTTCAAACGACGTCCTAATGAAGAATGAAGGTTCCTTTAAATGACGTCATCCAAGATGGCGTCCCTTGAATTCCGATTGGCTGATAGGATTCTATCAACCAATCGGAATTAAGGTAGGAAAAATCTTATTAGCTGATCCAATCAGCCAGTAGGATTGAAGTTCAATCCTATTGGCTGATTGGATCAGCCAATAGGATTGGGCTCCTATTCTATTGGCTGTTCCAATCAGCCAATAGAATGCGAGCTCAATCCTATTGGCTGATTGGATCAGCCAATAGGATTTTTCCTACCTTAATTCCAATTGGCTGATAGAATCCTATCAGCCAATCGGAATTCAAGGGACGCCATCTTGGATGACGTCATTTAAAGGAACCTTCATTCTTCATTAGGACGTCGTTTAAAGAGGATGGCTCCGCGTCAAGGTAGGGAGTTCTTCAGGGGGGTAGTGTTAGGTTTTTTTAATGGGGGTATTGGGTGGGTTTCAGAGTAGGGTTGGGTGTGTGGGTGGTGGGTTTTAATGTGGGGGGGTATTGTAATTTTTTTACAGGTAAAAGAGCTGATTACTTTGCGGTAATGCATTTGTAATTTAGTATAGGGTAGGGAATTTTATTATTTTGGAAGGCTTCTCTATTTTATTAGGGGGATTAGATTAGGTGTAATTAGTTTAAAATTCTTGTAAATCTTTTTTTTTCCCTGTAATTTAGTGGGGTTTTTTTTCCGTAATTTATTTTATTTAATTTAATTGTAATTAATTGTAGTTAGTTTAGGTAATTAGTTTAATGATAGTGTAGTGTTAGGTGTAATTGTAATATAGGTTAGGATTTATTTTACAGGTAATTTTGTACTTATTTTAGCTAGGTAGTTATTAAATAGTTAATAACTATTTAATAACTATTCTACCTAGTTAAAATAAATACAAAGTTGCCTGTAAAATAAATATAAATCCTAAGCTAGCGACAATGTAACTTTTAGTTATATTGTAGCTAGCTTAGGGTTTATTTTATCGGTAAGTATTTAGTTTTAAATAGGATTAATTTATTTAATTATGTTAAATTTATTTTGTTTAATTTAAATTATATTTAAATTAGGGGGGGTTAGGGTTAGGGTTAGACTTAGGTTTAGGGGTGAATAAATTTAATATAGTTGCGGCGACATTGGGGGCGCAGATTAGGGGTTAATAAATATAATGTAGGGTTCGGCAGTGTTGGGGGTGGCAGATTAGGGGTTCATAGGGATAATGTAGGTGGCGGCGGTGTCCGGAGCGGCAGATTAGGGGTTAATAATATAATGTAGGTGTCAGCGATAGCGGGGGTGGCAGATTAGGGGTTAATAAGTGTAAGATTAGGGGTGTTTAGATTCGGGGTTCATGTTAGGGTGTTAGGTGCAGACACATTCCTTTCCCCTTAGGAAACAATGGGGCTGCGTTAGGAGCTGGACACCGCTTTTTTGCAGGTGTTAGGTTTTTTTTCAGCCGGCTCAGCCCCATTGTTTCCTATGGGGAAATCGTGCATGAGCACGTTTAGCCAGCTCACCGCTGACTTAAGCAACGCTGGTATTGAGGTGTGATGTGGAGCTAAATTTTGCTCTACGCTCACCTTTTTGCGGCTAACGTCGGGTTTAAAACAACCTGTAATACCAGCGTTGTCTTAAGGGAGCGGTGGGGAAAAAAGGCTTGTTAGCCCCGCAAGCCTTACCGACAAAAACTCGTAATCTAGCCAAATATATTGTACTTGAAAAACAACACAGTACATGCTATCTGCTATGGAACCCAAAGCAACAGACTGCAACCAGGGAGGCTTGGGGGGAAGTAATGAAAGGGGCTGACAGAGGAGCTTTAGGGGACTTGTTTTCAAACCTGTCCTCAGGCCTCCCCAACCGGCCAGGTTTTCTGGATTATATCTTTCTTGAGAGCAGGTAAAATAACCGTGTTTACTAATCAGCTGATTGTTTCACCTGTGCTCCAGTTCAGATATCCTCACAATGTGGCCTGTTAGGGAGGTCTGAGGACAGGTTTGTAGACCAGTGCTGTAGGGTGACAAACAACATTTTATTCAAAAGCAAAATTCGAAATCAAAAGCAACATTAAAGGGACAGTAAACCTTAAAAATAATGTTATATAATTCTGCACATAGTGCAGAATTATATAACATTATTTAAGTGCTATAGTTCTAAAAACCTTTTTTACCTTTTAATATGTAAAATTTATGGCGCTTTTACAGACCCGCTCTCTGCTCTCTGCTTAGCGGGTCTGTAATATTTAGTCAGCGCATCGGGCCAGCTGTATAGTCACAGCCCGGCCTGACCGCGCCATAGCACTAAGTGCAGCTCGCTCCTGTCACAGGAGCGAGCTGCACTTAGTCTTATGGGGCGGTCGGCCGGGCTGTGACTATACAGCTGGCCCGATGCGCTGACTAAATATTACAGACCCGCTCAGCAGAGAGCAGAGAGCGGGTCTGTAAAAGCGCCATAAATTTTACATATTAAAAGGTAAAAAAGGTTTGTAGAACTATAGCACTTAAATAATGTTATATAATTCTGCACTATGTGCAGAATTATATAACATTATTTTTAAGGTTTACTGTCCCTTTAAAGAATAAAATTCGATTTTTGAATTGTAAAGAAATTTCATTCTTATCAAAATTTGATTGTGTAAAATGAATATACAAAGGGATATTTGTTCTAACATTCAATTTAGCCACATTGGCCCATCCCTAGCTGGCACACGTGATCACAGTATTACTTTGGCACAGAGCTCATAAACGGTTAACAGCCCCTGCAATATACAATATTATGTTATATTATATTTATTTGTTATTTATATATAAATGCCTCCCTAGTTGTTTATATATAAATGCCTCTCTAGATTATATATAAATGACTCTCTGGTTGTTTGTATATAAATGCCTCCCTAGTTGTTTATATATAAATGCCTCCCTAGTTGTTTATATATAAATGCCTCTCTAGTTGTTTGTATATAAATGCCTCCCTATTTGTTTATTTATAAACTAGTCCTAAAGCCCTTTTACATGGGCCATTTTTTGCAGTACAACGGCCCCACCCCTTGCTCTCTCTCTCCCCCTCTCTTTTGCGCTCTCTCCCCCTCTCTTTTGCGCTCTCTCCCCCTCTATTTTGCACTCTCTCCACCTCTCTTTTGCGCTCTCTCGCTCCACCTCTCTTTTGCTCTCTCTCCCCCCCTCTCTTTTGCTCTTTCTCTCCCCCCTCTCTTTTGTGCTCTCTCCCCCTCTCTTTTGCACTCTCTTTCGCTCCACCTCTCTTTTGCTCTCTCTCTCCCCCCTCTCTTTTGCTCCCTCTCTCCCCCTCTCTTTTGCTTTCTCTCCCCCCTCTCTTTTGCTCTCTCTCCCCCCTCTCTTTTGCACTCTCTCTTCACCCTCTCTTTTACGCTCTCTCTCTCCCCCCTCTCTTTTGCGCTCTCTCTCTCTTTTGCACTCTCTCCCTGCCTCTTTTGCGCGCTCTCTCTCCCCCTCTCTTTTGCACTCTCTCCCCCCTCTCTTTTGCGCTCTCTCTCCCCCTCTCTTTTGCGCTCTCTCTATCCTCCTCTCTTCTGTGCTCTCTCTCTCCCCCTCTCTTTTGTGCTCTCTTTATCCCCCTCTCTATTGCACTCTCTCTTTCCCCCCTCTCTTTTGTGCTCTCTCTCCCCCTCTCTTTTGCGCTCTCTCTCTCCCCCCTCTCTTTTGCGCTCTCTCTCCCCTCCTCTCTTTTGCGCTCTCTCTCTCCCCCCTCTCTTTTGCGCTCTCTCCATCCCTCTCTATTGCTCTCTCTCCCCCTCTCTTTTTCTCTCTCTACCCTCTATTTTGCTCTTTCCCCTCTATTTTGCTCTCTCTCCCCCTCTCTTTTGCTCTTTTCCCTCTCTTTTGCTCTCTCTCCATCCCTCTCTTTTGCTCTCTCTCTTCCCCTCTCCCCCTTCTCTCTCCCCCTCTCTTCTTTTGCTCTCTCTCCCCCCTCTTTTGCTCTCTCTCTCTTCCCCTCTATTTTGCTCTCTCTCTTTCCCCCTCTTATTTTCTCTCTCCCCCTCTCTTTTGCTCTCTCTCTCTCCCCCTTTCTTTTTCTCTCTCTCCCCCTCTTATTTTCTCTCTCCCCCTCTCTTTTGCTCCCTCTCCCCCCTCTCTTTTTTTCTCTCTTCCCTCTATTTTGCTCTTTCCCCTCTATTTTGCTGTATCTCCCCCTCTCTTCTGCTCTTTCCCCTCTCTTCTGCTCTTCACCCTATCTTTAGCTCTTTCCTATCTCTTTTTATCTCTCCCCCTCTCTTTCTATTTTTCTCCCCACTCTCTCGGGTCAACCACGCCCCCCGCCACACCACACCACGCCCCAGACCATGCCGTTCCCGCCCAACCACTCCCATGCTCCCATCCGGCCATGCCCCTGCCCCCACCCGGCCACGCCAACTTTTGCCCCACCGCTGCAAACAGCATGTCAGGTAAGGTCAGGTCCTCGGGCTGTCTCTACTGCGCATGACAGCTTCGGACAAACACACTTGGACTTTTATATTATAGGATGCCCCCCTAGTGATTTATATATAAATGTCTCCCTAGTTGTTTATATATAAATGTCTCCCTAGTTGTTTATATATAAATGTCTCCCTAGTTGTTTATATATAAATGTCTCCCTACTTGTTTATAGATAAATGTCTCCCTAGTTGTTTATATATAAATATCCCCTAGTTGTTTATATATAAATGCCTCCCTAGTTGTTTGTATATAAATATCTCCCTAGTTGTTTAGGTAGCCCTCAGTTTACGCCGGGGTTAGGTTCCAGAAGGAATGGTTGTAAATCGAAACCGTTGTAAATTGAAACCCAGTTTATAATGTAAGTCAATGGGAAGTGAGGGAGTTAGATTCCAGGCCCCTCTCAAAATTGTCATAAGTAACACCTAATACATTATTTTTATAGCTTTGAAATGAGAACTTTAAATGCTAAACAGCATTATAAACAGTGTCAAATAATCACACAACACAGAATATACAATTAAACTAAGTTAAATTAACAAAAACATTTGCTAATCTGCATTATAAACCTTATGGAATAATCACACAACACAGAGGCCTAGATTTGGAGTTTGGCGTTAGCCGTGAAAACCAGCGTTAGAGGCTCCTAACGCTGGTTTTAGGCTACTGCCGGTATTTGGAGTCAGTGATTAAAGGGTCTAACGCTCACTTTTCAGTCGCGACTTTTCCATACCGCAGATCCCCTTACGTCAATTGCGTATCCTATCTTTTCAATGGGATCTTCCTAACGCCGGTATTTAGAGTCGTTTCTGAAGTGAGCGTTAGAGCTCTAACGACAAAACTCCAGCCGCAGAAAAAAGCAGGAGTTAAGAGCTTTCTGGGCTAACGCCGGTTTATAAAGCTCTTAACTACTGTACCCTAAAGTACACTAACACCCATAAACTACCTATGTACCCCTAAACCGAGGTCCCCCCACATCGCCGCAACTCGATTCAATTTTTTTAACCCCTAATCTGCCGACCGCCACCTACGTTATACTTATGTACCCCTAATCTGCTGCCCCTAACACCGCCGACCCCTGTATTATATTTATTGACCCCTAACCTGCCCCCCTCAACGTCGCCGACACCTGCCTACACTTATTAACCCCTAATCTGCCGAGCGGACCTGAGCGCTACTATAATAAAGTTATTAACCCCTAATCCGTCTCACTAACCCTATCATAAATAGTATTAACCCCTAATCTGCCCTCCCTAACATCGCCGACACCTAACTTCAATTATTAACCCCTAATCTGATGACCGGAGCTCACCGCTATTCTAATAAATGTATTAACCCCTAAAGCTAAGTCTAACCCTAACACTAACACCCCCCTAAGTTAAATATAATTTAAATCTAACGAAATTAATTAACTCTTATTAAATAAATTATTCCTATTTAAAGCTAAATACTTACCTGTAAATAAAATCCTAATATAGCTACAATATAAATTATAATTACATTGTAGCTATTTTAGGATTAATATTTATTTTACAGGCAACTTGGTAATTATTTTAACTAGGTACAATAGCTATTAAATAGTTAAGAACTATTTAATAGTTACCTAGTTAAAATAATAACAAAATTACCTGTAAAATAAGTCCTAACCTAAGTTATAATTAAACCTAACACTACACTCTCAATAAATTAATTAAATAAAATACCTACAATTACCTACAATAAAACCTAACACTACACTATCAATAAATAAATTAAATACAATTTCTACAAATAACTACAATTACATAAACTAACTAAAGTACAAAAAATAAAAAAGAACTAAGTTACAAAAAATAAAAAAATATTTACAAACATAAGAAAAATATTACAACAATTTTAAACTAATTACACCTACTCTAAGCCCCCTAATAAAATAACAAAGACCCCCAAAATAAAAAAATGCCCTACCCTATTATTTAAGGGGGGTTTGGGTTAGATTAGGGGTATGTGGGTGGTGGGTTGTAATGTTGGGGGGGGGTATTGTATGTTTTTTTTTACAGGCAAAAGAGCTGATTTTCTTGGGGCATGCCCCGCAAAGGGCCCTGTTCAGGGCTGGTAATGTAAAAGAGCTTTTAAATTTATTAATTTAGAATAGGGTAGGGCATTTTTTTATTTTGGGGGTCTTTGTTATTTTATTAGGGGGCTTAGAGTAGGTGTAATTAGTTTAAAATTGTTGTAATATTTTTCTTATGTTTGTAAATATTTTTTTATTTTTTGTAACTTAGTTCTTTTTTATTTTTTGTACTTTAGTTAGTTTATGTAATTGTAGTTATTTGTAGAAATTGTATTTAATTTATTTATTGATAGTGTAGTGTTAGGTTTTATTGTAGGTATTTTATTTAATTAATTTATTGATAGGGTAGTGTTAGGTTTAATTATAACTTAGGTTAGGACTTATTTTACAGGTAATTTTGTTATTATTTTAACTAGGTAACTATTAAATAGTTCTTAACTATTTAATAGCTATTGTACCTAGTTAAAATAATTACCAAGTTGCCTGTAAAATAAATATTAATCCTAAAATAGCTACAATGTAATTATAATTTATATTGTAGCTATATTAGGATTTTATTTACAGGTAAGTATTTAGCTTTAAATAGGAATAATTTATTTAATAAGAGTTAATTAATTTCGTTAGATTTAAATTATATTTAACTTAGGGGGGTGTTAGTGTTAGGGTTAGACTTAGCTTTAGGGGTTAATACATTTATTAGAATAGCGGTGAGCTCCGGTCGTCAGATTAGGGGTTAATAATTGAAGTTAGGTGTCGGCGATGTTAGGGAGGGCAGATTAGGGGTTAATACTATTTATGATAGGGTTAGTGAGGCTGATTAGGGGTTAATAACTTTATTATAGTAGCGCTCAGGTCCGCTCGGCAGATTAGGGGTTAATAAGTGTAGGCAGGTGTCGGCGACGTTGAGGGGGGCAGATTAGGGGTTAATAAATATAATATAGGGGTCGGCGGTGTTAGGGGCAGCAGATTAGGGGTACATAGCTATAATGTAGGTGGCGGCGCTTTGCGGTCGGCAGATTAGGGGTTAATTATTGTAAGTAGCTGGCGGCGACGTTGTGGGGGGCAGGTTAGGGGTTAATAAATATAATATAGGGGTCGGCGGTGTTAGGGGCAGCAGATTAGGGGTACATAGGGATAATGTAAGTTGCGGCGGTTTACGGAGCGGAAGATTAGGGGTTAATAATAATATGCAGGGGTCAGCGATAGCGGGGGCGGCAGATTAGGGGTTAATAAGTGTAAGGGTAGGGGTGTTTAGACTCGGGGTACATGTTAGAGTGTTAGGTGCAGACGTAGGAAGTGTTTCCCCATAGGAAACAATGGGGCTGCGTTAGGAGCTGAACGCTGCTTTTTTGCAGGTGTTAGGTTTTTTTTCAGCTCAAACAGCCCCATTGTTTCCTATGGGAGAATCGTGCACGAGCACGTTTTTTAGGCTGGCCGCGTCCGTAAGCAACTCTGGTATCGAGAGTTGCATTTGCGGTAAAAATGCTCTACGCTCCTTTTTTGGAGCCTAACGCAGCATTTTTTGGGACTCTCGATACCAGAGTTAATTTTATGGTGCGGCCAGAAAAAAGCCAGCGTAGCGTTAACAGCCCATCTACCGCCAAACTCCAAATCTAGGCCAGAGACTTTACTTGCATTTTTCTGCAAACAGTTCTTTCTATGCATTCCAATCTGGATTGATTTATATATGAAAGCTGCTCGATAGCTCATGTCTAGCTCATGTCTAGCTAGACTAATTAATTCCAGCCTGTTTCTGTGCTTGGCTTTGCATATCTTTGCTGCAACACAAGCGGACAGCTCCACCTACTGGCTATTTTAATCAATGCAATGCTTCTCAATGCTTTTCAATAGCAGTCACATGACTGGAAAAAAAAGCTTGTTATTCTGAACCTGCGCAAATTGAACCGGCGTAAATCGAGGGCCACCTGTATATACATATCTCTTTAGTTGTTTTTATCTAAATGCCTCCCTTGCTGTATATGTATACACATATATATATATATATATATATATATATATATGCCTCCCTAGTTGTTTATATATAAATGCCTCCCTGGTTGTTTATATATAAATGCCTCCCTAGTTGTTTGTATATAAATGCTTCCCTAGTTGTTTGTATATAAATATCTCTGTAGTTGTTTATATATACATATCTCTTTAGTTGTTTATATCTAAATGCCTCCCTTGCTGTATAGTTGTTTATATCTAAATGCCCCCCTAGTTGTTTATATATAAATATCCCCCTAGTTGTTTATATATAAATGCCCCCTAGTCATTTATATATAAATGTCTCCATAGTTGTTTTTATATATATATATATATATATATATATATATCTCCATAGCTGTTCATATGTAAATGCTTCCCTAGTTGTTTATATATAAATATCTCCCTAGTTGTTTATATACAGTATATAAACAAATGCCTCCTTAGTTGTTTATGTATAAATATCTCCATAGTTGTTTATATATAAATGCCTCCCTAGATGTTTAAATATAAATGCCTCCCTAGTGGTTAATATATAAATTGTCTCCATAAGGGAATTCAATGGTGGACCATGTGGTGCAAATTGGCCAAAAGTCATCATTTGGGTTTGTATTGTGACTTTCATAGAAAAAACTATTAATAAAATTTAAATTACATGATTGAGTTCTTCGCTTGCTCCATCTTAGTTTAAGACCCAAATTGCCCGCTTAGCTCAACTAATATTAAAGGGACAGTCTAGTCAAAATAAACTTTTATGATTCAGATAGGGCATGCAATTTTAAACAATTTTTCAATTTACTTTAATCATCAAATTTGCTTTGTTTTCTTGGTATTCTTTGTTAAAAGCTAAACCTAGGTAGGCTCATATACTAATTTATAAGTCCTTCAATGCCACCTCTTATCTCAGTGCATTTTGACAGTTTTTTTTACAAAAAGACAGCACTTGTGCCATATAGATAACATTGTGCTCACTCCTATGAAGTTATTTATGAGTCAGCATTGATAGGCTAAAATGCAAGTCTGTCAAAATAACTGAAATAAGGCTTTAATACATGGTAATCACAGAGATCAAATGTATATTTTTAATATAACAGTCAGCTAGATTACGAGTTTGGCGCTGTGAGTGAAAAAGCATCGTTATGGCCCATAACAATGCTTTTTCCCTAACGCCGCTATTACAAGTCTTGTCAGAATAGCTGTACCGCACAATTTTTTGGCCGTCACGCAACGTCAGTACCGCACTTTAAGAAAAGTCCTTTTTCAATGGGACTTCCATAGCGCCGTATTACAAGTTTTGCTGTGAGGCCAAAAATGAGTGGTACAGCCAAAAATGACAAGATCCGTACCACCATCTAAAGTCAGTAGTTATGAGTTTTATGCTACAAAGCTGTACCATAAAATTCATACCTAAACTATCACAAAGTACACTAACACCCATAAACTACCTATTAAACCCTAAACCGAGGCCCTCCCGCATTGCAAGCACTATAATAAATGTATTAACCCCTAATCTGCCGCTCCGGACATGGCCGCTACTGAAAAAATGTATTAACCCCTATTCCACCGCTTCCCGACATTGTTGCCGCTATAATAAACCTATTAACCCCTAAATCACCACCCTCCCGCATCGCAAACACTATTTAAATATTATTAACCCCTAATCTGCCATCCGCCCACACCGCTGCTATAATAAACCTATTAACCCCTAAACCTAAACCTAACACCCCCTAACTTAAATATAATTAAAATAAAACTAAATAAAACTTACAATTATTATCGAAATAATTCCTATTTAAAACTAAATACTTACCTGTAAAATAAATCCTAAGCTAGCTACAATATAACTAATAGTTACATTGTATCAATCTTAGGTTTTATTTTTATTTCACAGGTAAGTTTGTATTTATTTTAACTAGGTAGACTAGTTAGTAAATAGTTAATAACTATTTACTAACTGCCTAGGTAAAAATAAATACAAAGATACCTGTAAAATAAAACCTAACCTGCCTTACACTAAAACCTACCATTACAATAAAATAAAATAAATTAATACATTTATCTAAATTAGAAAAAAATAAACACTAAATTACACAAAATAAAAAATGAAATTATCAAAAATAAAAAAGAATTACTCCTAATCTAATAGCCCTATCAAAATAAAAAAAGCCCCCCCAAAATAAAAAAACCCTAACCTACACTAAACTGCCAATGGCCCTCAAAAGGGCCTTTTGCGGGGCATTGCCCCAAAGAAATCAGCTCTTTTACCTGTAAAAAAAATACAAGCACCCCCCAACAGTAAAACCCACCACCCACACAACCAAACCCCCCCAAATTAAAACTAAATAAACCTAAGCTCCCCATTGCCCTGAAAAGGGCATTTGGATGGGCATTACCCTTAAAAGGGCATTTAGCTCTTTTACTGCCCAAACCCTAATCTAAAAATAAAACCCACCCAATAAACCCTTAAAAACAACTAACACTAACCCCCGACGATCCACTTTTTTTTGAAGACCAGACATCCATCCTCATCCAGGCAGCAGAAGTCTTCATCCAAGCGGGCAGAAGTCCTCCTCGAAGCCAGCAGAAGTCTTCATCTAAGCAGGCAGAAGTCTTCATCCAGACGGCATCTTCTATCTTCATCCATCCGGCGTGGAGCGGGTCCATCTTCAAGACATCCGGCGCGGAGCATCCTCTTCTTCCGATGGTCAACGAAGAATGAAGTTTCCCTTTAAGGTACGTCATCCAAGATGGCGTCCCTTATATTCCGATTGGCTGATAGAATTCTATCAGCGAATAGGATTTAAAGGGTAAAAAATCCTATTGGCTGTTGCAATCAGCCAATAGGATTGAGCTTTCATCCTAATGGCTGATCCAATCAGGCAATAGGATTGAGTTCACATTATATTGGCTGATTGGATCAGCCAATAGAATAAACACTCAATCCTATTGGCTGATTGCAACAGCCAATAGGATTTTTTACCCTTTAATTCCTGTTGGCTGATAGAATTCTATCAGCCAATCGGAATGTAAGTGACGTCCATCTTGGATGACCTACCTTAAAGGGAAACTTCATTCTTCATTGATCATCGATGCTCCGCGCCGGATATCTTGAAGATGGACACGCTCCGCGCCGGATGGATGAAGATAGAAGGTGCCGTATGGATGAAGATAGAAGAAGCCGTCTGGATGAAGACTTCTGCCCACTTGGATGAAGACTTCTGCCGGCTACGAGGAGGACTTCTGCCCGCTTGGATGAAGACTTCTGCCGCCTGGATGAGGATGGATGTCCGGTCTTCGAAAACTGTAAGTGGATCGTCGGGGGTTAGTGTTAGGCTTTTTTAAGGGTTTATTGGGTGGGTTTTATTTTTAGCTTAGGGTTTGGGCAGTAAAAGAGCTAAATGCCATTTTAAGAACAATGCCCATCCAAATGCCCTTTTTCAGGGCAATGGTTAGCTTAGGTTTATTTTGATAGGTTTTTATTTGGGGGGTTCGGTTGCGTGGGTGGTGGGTTTTACTGTTGGGGGGTTGTTTGTATTTTTTTTTAACAGGTAAAAGAGCTGATTTCCCCCGCAAAAGGCCCTTTTAAGGGCCATTGGCAGTTTAGTGTAGGCTAGGGGTTTTTTTATTTTGGGGGGGGCTTTTTTATTTTGATAGGGCTATTAGATTAGGAGTAATTATTTTTTATTTTTGATCATTTTGTTTTTTATTTTGTGTAATTTAGTGTTTATTTTTCTTGTAATTTAGATAAATGTATTGTATTAATTTAATTTATTTTATTTTATTGTAATGTTAGGTTTTACTGTAAGGCAGCTTAGGTTTTATTTCACATGTAAGTTTGTATTTATTTTAACTAGGTAGCTAGTAAATAGTTAATAACTATTTACTAACTAGTCTACCTAGTTAAAATAAATACAAACTTACCTGTGAAATAAAAATAAAACCTAAGCTAGCTACAATATAACTATTAGTTTTATTGTAGCTATCTTAGGTTTTATTTTATAGGTAAGTATTTAGTTTTAAATAGGAATTATTTAGGTAATAATTGTAAGTTTTATTTAGATTTATTTTAATTATATTTAAGTTAGGGAGGGTTAGGGTTAGGTTTAGGGGTTAATAGGTTTATTATAGCGGCGGTGTGGGCGGACAGCAAATTAGGGGTTATTAATCTTTAAATAGTGTTTGCGATGCTGGAGGGCGGCTATGTTATGGGCAGCAGATTAGGGGTTAATAGTTTTATTTATGTGGCGGCGATGTTAAGGGTGGCAGATTAGTGGTTAATAGTTTTAAGTTGTGGCGGCGATGTTAGGGGCAGCAGATTAGGGGTGTTTAGACGTGGTTTTTATGTTAGGGTGTTAGGTTTAAAGGTAACTTTTTCTTTACCCATAAACATCAATGGAGCTGCGTTACAGAGCTTTTGTTTCCGCTATCGCAGGTGTTAGGCTTTTTTTTTGCTGGCTCTCCCTATTGATGTCTATGGGGAAATCGGGCACGAGCACGTCAAAGCAGCGCTTGTATTTGGGTGAGGTATGGAGCTTAACGCAACCATATCGCCCACACAAGCCTGATTTTTGCAAACCTGTAATAGCAGCTCTATGAAAGGTGAGCGGTGAAAATAGCGTACAAGTAATTAGCGAGTAGTCATAATGCAAAACTTGTAATCTGGCTGAGTGTTTGTTAAGCAAACTAGAGGAATGGGTAATAAATGGATTATTTAACTTTTTAAACAATAGAAATTCTGGAGTAGACTGTCCCTTAAAGAGTAGGACCAGGGATAAGAAGAGGGCTCCCTGTCACACTGGAATACTGGTACTGATCTGTTTATCACACAATCCAGGCTTGGAAAGGTGTACAGAAAATGGCACATAAGCCAGCTCATTCAGTCTCTAGCTCTAAAAGGAGCATGTTGCAGCCTAGCACAGGAACCAATATATGCAGAAGATCCTTGTTCCAGTGAAGACACCAAACATGGTGCAAATCTCAAGGCCAACGTTGAATATGGCACAACTTATGTTGTATACGCTGCAAATGGGATGCCACAGAAAAATCACCATGAATGGTCAGTAATGTATACATTGTATGTAAAATCAATATTCAACGTTTGGTTATTCCTTTAGTGAAGATCCTGGAGTTACCGGCATTCTGACATGATTTTGGACTGACTTTTGGATTACAATTTATGCCTGTCCACTTTCTGTTTTGCCTTATGTTTACTGATTTATTGGCTATTGATATTTGGAACTGTGTACCTGACGATTCTTCTGTATCTCCCCTATGTGCTGTTGCCAAAATAATGACTGACTCAGCTCCTGACTTTAGCTTGTCCCTGACCTGTGCACTCAAACCGTTCTCTGTAGACCGGAACCTGAGATAAAGGAAGGAAGGAACATTTTACCTGTATACTCAGAAGCCAAGGAACCACATATTCTTGTGTTTTATTCAAGATTCTGATTTTTCTTGATTATTTTATATATTTTAGGTATATACTAACACTGTTACTTGACTTCTGAAATATACACACTAAGTGTCTCTAGTGTTAAGTTGGTCTCAAAATGTTGCCAACCATAATTTTGTGGCATCAGTACAATTACACCATTAAAGTTGTCCATTTTCTTGTAGGTGTTGATGAGTAAATTTTGCTGAAAATCGTCAATCTTTTAATGGAAGAGAATGTAAACACCCACATATCATCAAAGGATCATTATGTTTTATACTAAGCTGTAATTCCCCCCTCCTTCCTTAAATCATTATGTAGGTCTTGTCTATTCAATATTCATACCTATTAATGCTCACTATATCTCTCTAGCAAACCTAGGCAGCTAAATTAATGCAAATGCAAGTTTTTATTCTAGGGATTTTAATAACTCACCTGACTCATATCGTCCTTTTAAAAAAAAAAACTCTCTTCTCAAGAAATAGCTGAATTTCATTAGTTCTTTTATGCAAAGTGGAGTGAGATTTCCACGCAAATGGTAGGAAGCTCTGGTTTTTTTTTGTCTATTGTTCAAGGATTAGTCAACGTATGAAATGAAATAACACAGCTTCGGGTCTCACATTAGAAAGCCACCTGATGATGTGTTAATCCGTTTACCCCTTATTTTCTCAGTCTTGGCATCTTAGAGAAGGTGCAAGTCTTTGATGCCATAACAGCTGTTTTGGGTTTCCACAAACGAGATCCCAGGTTGTGTAATCAGAAATCAAAGGAACGTTCTTTTGTTTATATGCAGCTCCAGGTTGCAGGGGTTAAAGCTTAAAATTTCTGCAAGAGAACTTGGCAGTCAATACATATTTAGCATCTGTGTATATCTAGATGAGTAGGCGAAGCATGCGATAAACAGTTGTGAAAACTGGCAGCTTACAGTACAAATGGACACCCACTTTGTACAGACAAATATTGTTGGACAGCAATGTAAAACATAATACACCATGTAATGCAGAGACTAATCAGTGCTGAAATTATATACAGTATGTACACACACACACACATAACACACATACAAATATATGGTATATGTTCCTCTTGTGCTGAAAGCTTATCACTCTCGGTTAGCAAAGACTTGATACAAACAATTATTGGTTAAATATTGTATCCATATAACAACCAGAGACTTTTTAAATATAAAAACTTATTATAATCCTTTTAAAAGCATCAATAACTAGCGGCTGTCTGATGCGTTTTATGCCTCCTCTCACTGCACTTTCTAAAAAACACATGTATATGAGTGTATGGAAAAATATCACTATAGTTTACTAGTCCGGGATTAAAACTTACTAACAGATAAAGAGGGAAAAGTTACTAGTCCACTCAGTGGTAAAGGTAGGAAAAATACATTTCTGAGTCACCTTTCAACAGCTTTTTGGGCCCAGATTTAACTTTTCAAATTCGACACCTCTAGGCACTTAAATATGTTCTCAAAAGGCATTTTAGGACAACTTTTACACCATTTCACATTTGCGGCAAATCGGCCGCTAGCAGGGTGTGTCAATCAGCCCAATCGAATGGGATCGGGCGGATTGATGTCCACAGCCTCAGAGCAGGCAGACCAGTTATGGAGCAGCGGTCTTAAAACCGCTGTTTCTGGGGACCCTGAAGGCTTGCGCACAAACAGGGGCATCAAGCTCCATTCGGAGCTCGATAATTCGGCCTCATGGTATTAATTTATTAAAGCTTCATTCATCCCTATTGGAGAGGCTGTATACAGGGAACAATACACACATTTACATATATATACTTACGTATGTATAAGTGTTAAGTTCCTTATATCCTCTACAGCTATTGGGATTTGCAAGAAAAGTCAGGACCCCATCTACAAATGGTGTGTTTTTATTTTTAATATTTGATTGTAGGTCACACTTCCACTGATGTTATTGTCACTAACAGTAGTGGCATTTTAAAAATCAGGTTTATACAGGGGATCACTTAGTGTTGACTTTCTTATGGCAAGATTAGGAGTTTTGCGTTATGAGTGAAAAAGCCTCATAACGCTGCTTTTTCACTACTGCTGGTATTACGAGTCTTGTAGGTATAGCTGTACCGCACACTTTTTTGACCGTCACGCAACGTAAGTACCGCACTTTTTAAAAAGTCCTTTTTCAATGGGACTTCCATAGCGCCGGTATTACGAGTTTGCCTGTCCAGCCAAAAAGTCAGCGGTACAGCCTATAACTACAAGATCCGTACCGTAAACTAAAAGTCAGTAGTTATGGGTTTTACGTTGTACCATAAACCTTATAACTAAAGTGTTAAAAAGTACACTAACACCTATAAACTACCTATTAACCCCTAAACCGAGGCCCTCCCGCATTGCAAACACTAAAATACAATTATTAACCACTAATCTGCCGCACCGGACATCGCTGCCACTATAATAAACATATTAACCCCTAAACCGCCACACTCCTGCATCGCAAACACTAGTTAAATATTATTAACCCCTAATCTGCTGCCCCAATGTTGTTGCCACCTATTTACACTTATTAACCCCTAATCTGCTGCTGATAGCCAATCGGAATTTAAGGGTAAAAAATCTTATTGGCTGATACAATCAGCCAATAGGATTGAGCTTGCATTCTATTGGCTGTTCCAATCAGCTTGGATGAAGACTTCTCCCGGCTTGATGAGGATGGATGTCCGGTCTTCAAAAACTGTAAGTGGATCTTCGGGGTTAGTGTTAGGTTTTATAGGGTTTATTGGGTGGGTTTTATTTTTAGATTAGGGTTTGGGCAATGTAAAAGAGCTAAATGCCCTTTTAAGGGCAATGCCCATCCAAATGCCCTTTTCAGGGCAATGGGGAGCTTAGGTTTTTTAGATAGGATTTTATTTGGGGGGTTTGGTTATGTGGGTGGTGGGTTTTACTGTTGGGGGGGTTGTTTGTATTTTTTTTACAGGTAAAAGCTGATTTTTTTGGGGCAATGCCCCGCAAAGGCCCTTTTAAGGGCTATTGGCAGTTTAGTTTAGGCTAGGGTTTTTTTTATTTTGGGGGGCTTTTTTATTTTTATAGGGCTATTAGATTAGGTGTAATTAGTTTAAATATTTGATCATTTCTTTTTTATTTTGTGTAATTTAGTGTTTGTTTGTTTTTTGTAATTTAGTTAATTGTATTTAATTAATGTAATTTATTTAATTTTAGTGTAATGTTAGGTGTTAGTGTGAGTCAGGTTAGGTTTTATTTTACAGGTAAATTTGTATTTATTTTAGCTAGATAGTAAATAGTTAATAACTATTTACTAACTAGTCTACCTAGTTAAAATAAATACATACTTGCCTGTGAAATAAAACCTAAGATAGCTACAATGTAACTATTAGTTATATTGTAGCTAGCTTAGGGTTTATTTTATAGGTAAGTATTTAGTTTTAAATAGGAATTATTTAGTTAATGATAGTAATTTTTATTTAGATTTATTTTAATTAAATTAGTTAGGGGTGTTAGGGTTAGGGTTAGACTTAGGGTTAGGTTTAGGGGTTAATAACTTTAGTATAGATGTTGGGGTGGTAGATTATGGGTTAATAAGTGTAGGTAGGTGGCGGCAATGTCGGGGCGGCAGATTAGGGGTTAATACATGCAATGTATGTGGCGGCGATGTTAGGGGCGGCAGATTAGGGGTTAATAAGTGTAGGTAGGTGGCGGCGATGTTGGGGGCGGCAGATTAGGGGTTAATAAGTGTAGGTAGGTGGCGGCGATGTTGGGGGCGGCAGATTAGAGGTGTTTAGACTCAGGGTTTATGTTAGGGTTTAAACATAAATTTTCTTTTCCCATAGGAATCAATGGGGCTGCGTTACGGAGCTTTACGCTCCTTTATTGCAGGTGTTAGGCTTTTTTTAAGCCGGCTCTCCCCATTGATGTCTATGGGGAAATCGTGCATGAGCATGTAAAACCAGCTCAAAGCAGCGCTGGTATTTGTGTGCGGTATGGAGCTCAACGCTGCCATATTGCCCGCAAACGCAGGTTTTTGGAAAAACCTATAATAGCAGCACTTATAAAGGTGATCGGTGGAAATAACTTGCAAGTTATTACCGAGCCACTCATATCGCAAAACTCGTAATCTGGCCGTTAGTTAATTATGGCAGTCTGTTTCCATCCGCACCACTGCTAACCCATCTGACTGTATCTTTTATGTTGTCAGGATGTGGAGACTATGGGGCCAATTTGTTTCCAGCGAGCCTGAAGGCTAAAAGACCGCTGCTTCATAACTTGTCCGCCCGCTCTGAGGCAGCTTTTTATAGGAGATGTGCCTCCCGTGCACGTGTAGTCATGAGTGATCCTTTCAAAGTGCCTGCACCTATATTAGTGAAATTTTCATCTGTAACGAGCATTCTGCTATACTGAACGGAAAACAGTAAGTTTGAGCAGTAGATACAATTAAAGTGATGATAAATTCTATCATTTCAAAAATGCTATGATTTACTATCACTAAAAATAAAGACAACCTTCAATTGTCTGTTAAAAAAAAACCTAATGAATGGGTACCTTTATTTTGCTGCGGCTTCAACGCTAACGTAAGCGCCTCCTCAGTTTTTCAATGAGGTGACGTTTGCACCTCTTAGCCAATTGCGGTGCTAGCCTATGGCATAATGACGAAGGACAAGCATGACTGCTGGTTAAGGGGTGGAAACGTCACTTCATTGAAAAACTGAGCTGTGCCGGAGGGGCTTAGGTTTGCAGTGAAGCCGTGGCGAAATAAAGGTACTTATTCATCAGTTTATTTATTTTTTTAACAGACAGATCACCATTATTTTTAGTGATGGTAAATCCTAACGTTTGTAAAACGCTAGAATTTACCATCACTTTAAATTATAAATGACAATGGGTTCGCTTTGTCATTTGTTTTACAAAAAAATTGATTATAAACTTATTTTATTTTGAAGCATTATCTTTAGCAGAAATGTGAGCATAATGCAATGTGGCCCCTAGCCAAACCTGCCATTAGTGATGGGCCCTTCTGTAACGAGAGAGGGCTGTTTTTTCCAGCTTGTGAGATCTCTTCATTAAGATGAATGACACTATCAGCCGGGTTGTGATTTTCTAACAAACCTGTGATGTGTTTTAAACCAAACAAACAAAAAAACACTGCACCAGAAAGGCTATAAAGAAGAATACATTTCAGTACTATTTGGGGCCTAATAATAGAGATCAAAAGGTTTTTGAGACTCTTCATTGTTCTTCTTAATGCTGCACAATTATGTAAAAAAAAAAAAAACATTGTTCACTGTCCCTTTAAATTAGAATTTTGACTTTGCTATCTTTTAAATATGCTGCTTTTTTTTTTTTTTTTTTTTTTTAAATGTTTTTATTGAGGCAATCCAAACAAACACATAACAATTGCAAATTGAAGGGCAACATCACAAGTACACTAATGCAAGAGACCTTGGTTACATAGTTCAAAACATCAATGAGCAGGGAATCACATCTCGCTTATCCTGCTCCAAATATTACCCTTCAACATTGCACCTCATTTTATTGGTGTATCTGCATAGTGTCATCAATGTAACAGAGATCCACCCAAGGGATCAGAAAACTAGGGTATAGATGATGACACATCAATAATACAGTAATATCATATAGTGAGTTAAGAAATCTGCATACTCAAACTGAACCTGCTTAAGCATCTTCAAAAACAAATATTAGACATTACACAATATAACACAGTGATATGAATGAAATATAAGCAACATAAGAATACAAGTTGGTCCGATGTGAGCGCAAGTAACAACAGTTTCAGTCTAAGGCACATAAAGAAGATCAGTGAACAATCTTATGTTAACTCATCTTCCGGTTAACGTTTAAATAAAAGAAAGTTACAACAGCTAACAAACAATATGTAGAAAAGTGTATATATATATATATATATATATATATATATATATAAACCCAACAACATTATTCTTCCTTTGTTAATTATTAATCGCACCAACAGGATGTTATTCTATGAAGAACTCGGGAAACACTTATGTTGGTTACCTTAGATCCTCTAACTTCTAAGCATCTCAACAAGGAATCAATCATATACATTAAATCTATACATGAACTGATATGTATACTGTAATTACAAGGATGGACATTTTGCAGACTTTAGAACACAGAATAATAGTTAAATATAACTTTCAATAATAAGATCCGCAGAGCCATTCTTACACACATGTAGGTACAATCCAAAGCAAAGGCCCTACGGATAGGACAGAGACTACATAACTCTGTTAGAGTGTGAATGCGGAGGAGAAATTACTCATCCCTTACCGCATAGAGCGGGGGAAGGGGGGCGGAGTAGTGAGCATTAGACTAATTATATTATTCTCCACATATGCTGACCTGCACCATGGGCAAAACTATTATAGCTAAGATGGGCATTAGGCAATACCAAGAATAAATACATTTTACCCAGAGAAGACCATATTAACATAAGTACTCATGTTAGTGGTTACTATAAAACTGCTCAGACGAATGTATACAGGCTTTATCACTTCTGTGCGAAAAGCAACCAATACAATTAGCATTGTGATTTGAAGTACTGGGGAACATGCTGAGGATATCCCCCTCCACTAGGTATCTAAACATGAAACTTACAAACTTCTTTTCATACATCTCTTTGAGGTCTGTACTCAAGGTCAGATTACAGGTATAGAGCAGCGATGTAGGCAACATTCAAAAAGCTGACATCAGCTAAGATAAGCTCATCTAAATAATAATAACTTATATCATAGGCCAGCAACTGGCATACAGTTAATAAGTAAGAACTGCTCATCTCTAGAATCCCACTACTGTTCCAGAATACAAGCAATTAAATAGAGTACTATAGGTATATGATTTACAACTAATATACTCGAGTCTAAAGGAATTTTACCTTAAAGTCTCTATTGTTTATCACTGAAAAATAAAAGAAAACCTAACAGAACAGTATACTAGCATGCTATAATCCAAGTATTAAATAATATAGGTTACATGAATTTGTACAGTCCTGCCGCAGATTATAAAACAAAGGATTTTACTTGGTATATATCCCATTAAGGAGGTGAGATAAGGATAAACCATTATAAGGCTACACTAGCTGATGTGTAACATCCCACTTGGGTATAGTGTGTGTTAGATATTCTTTTAGTAAATGCTCCGTGCAGATAGCAGTCCATAAGCGCCAACACCACCTATACAAACACACAATCAATAAAAATTCCCAAGGAGTATTAAGGTAACGTCTCCTATTAAATAAGAGTAAACTAGACTAAGCATGCTAACATAAATAAACATATAAATAGGGGCTATATAAACAGTGTTAGGTATTCCAAGGCCATAGGTATGTGAAGCACTTAAGAACAAACCCACAGAGTCACAGAAATGAAGGTATTCCCCCAGACGTGTGACCCGCAGTAAACTTCCCGAACCCAGTGCTGCATAGGTCAGAGAGTCCCACCGCAACAGTACCTGCAGGCACTCTGGTACTAGGGCTATGTGCGACTACCCTACTCCAGTCTTAACAACTGTTGAGCCGGTGGGAATTTGGCAGATCGGAGCAGGATAGATCGCGCAGGGATCAGCAAGGTAAGTTCGTGTGCCCAGCCAGGTGACAGTTCCTCTGAGTAGAGAACAGGCATCGGGCATCCGGCACTGAGTACCGCAGTCCCCCCCCCGAGCAGCAGCGTAGCAATAGAAGACTGTTTTTATACGAGGAGAGGTGTCCCAGTGTTAACATCACGGGCCGGACATGCAGACTCTCCCCCACTACGATCTCGGCTCGCATGTCATCCTTGGCCTCCAAAGAGCCAGCAGCAGCTCCCCGGGTGGGGACCAAGGCAGGCAGGGAGGTCCCACAAGGATCCAGTCTCCCACAGACCCCCGGAGTCACAACAGGATGCGGGCTTCCATCTGGGAGTGTTATCCCACACCATTTAGGTAAATCTATATTCATCCCTCTTTTGTTCTTGGGGAGCTCCATCTCCAACGCGGGATGTCCACTGGTAGTCACTTGGGTAGGACTCACAGGGGTATCAGGAGCCTCAGGAGGCTAATTATCATCTCTTTCTGTACTCAGGGGACTGGCAATCGATATGAGCCGGTCAAATCTTCTCAACAGCTTGCGATTATATTCTTCAAAGAGGGCTAATATAGCCATGTGGGAATCTTCCATGTTCACACCGCCTTGTAGCTAGGCCGCAACTTGTAGATCAGACAATAAACTGAGGAAGCGCTCCCAAATCTTGCTCCAACTTGTACAGCAGGGTTTTAGTTAGAAATATATCATGTCTCTACCCTTTATGGGCTGTCAGGTTAAAAGGAACCCTAAAAAATCTATAATAAAGCCAGGAGCTACTGTTCTGTGCGTTTAGTCACCTTGGCGGTAAGCTCCGCCCCCATATGCTGCTATTTTGGTAGTTAGAAACACTAATTCTATTGAAAGGGACAGTCAACTCCAAAAATGTTATTGTTTAAAAAGATAGATAATCCCTTTATTACCCATTCCACAGTTTTGCATAACCAACAGTTATATTAATATACTTTTTACCTCTGTGATTACCTTGTATCTAAGCACCTTCTGTCAGCCCCCTGATCACATGGCTATTTATTTATTATCTATTGACTTTCATTTAAGCCAATTAGTGCAGTGTCTGCCACAACTCCTCGGCTGAGAGCACCATGCTATCTATATGGCCCACATAAATTAGCAGTCTCTTGTGAAAAGCAAATAAAAAAGCATGTGATAAGAGGCTTAGAAACAGGCAGACATTTAGAGGTTTCAATGTTATAATGTATATTAATATAACAATGTTGGTTGTGCAAAGCTGGGGAATGGGTAGTTAAGGCGTTATCTATCTTTTTAATCAATAACAATTTTGGTGGTGACTGTCACTTTAAGAACTTATTTTATTTTTTTCGGTGTTGCCTCCCTGGATGGTTTTGCACTGCTTACAAATGAGTTCCATGCTCCTAGCGACTATGAAACTAAACAGCACATCTCTGGAAAAACACGTGATACCAGCATTTAGTTTTGTGCTTTAGTTAAAACTGACTTTCATGTCATGGGGAGCAATATTCTCCCCAGCTTAGTCAAGATAGCGTGTGGTTTTTACTCTTTTTGACCTGAATTTCAAGTTACCAACTATCACTCAATAGGAAACTCCTGATTTATTTTATCATAAGGTTTCAGTGAAAGACGTAACCGTACAATATGTAGCCATAGCTAAGGGCAATGGTCTAGTAAACATTTATAGCCTCATTTACAAAAATAACAAACCAAATTCTCTAATGTGTTTTACAATTGTCATTTTTGATGCTTTTTTGGTCCCCTTGTTCGGAGTCATTTCGCTTTTCGCCTGGACCTTTGTTCCAAGGTTCATTTTTGCTTTCAGGATTTTTCTGCTCTACTAACTTTTTCCTACAGATTGATAAAAATCCTTTCTGCATCTTTCTGATCTTATTGTACAAAGAATATATTTGGGCTTCACCCTCCTTTCCCGCATTTCAGCCTTTGTTTTTTTAAACTTTAATTGTAGAGTCACCTAGTTGTTTGTGCTTACTAACAAGGATGGCTCTCACGGAAGATCCCATAGCTATAAAAAGCGGCAGATTCTGACATCCACTGTTGTGTCACGTTACTTGGAATGACTAGGAATTGAATGCCAGAATATCAAGTTAAAAGATATTTTATTTTTGGAGATTAAATCAATATATATATTTTTTTTTAACCCTGTCTTAGTGCTATTATGCTATTTCTGGGTATACTTTTGTTTTTGGTACCATTTGGAAGAAATGCACAAAATGACACTAAATTAAATGGATTTAAACAATTTAATATTACTTGCTCACAGCCATTACAGAGCATATAAAGGGATAACTAATCAAAGTCTTTGCTTTTGAAAGGCAGTGGAAAATGCTATAGGAGTTTTCAGAGAGGTAAGCAATGCCTTTATGTTTAAAATGAATTCTGTTTAAAGAGACATTTAGGTGAAAAATGAAATGCACATAGAAGAATTACATATTTGACTAGAAACATATTTGCAATATACATGTATTGGCTAAAATGCTTCTTGTAAAAGTTATCATTATTCTAGTGTTAACATTTTTCTCGGCATCTGATTGCACCAGCATTTTATATACTGCAGCTGCTCAGAATGCCAGTAGGGCTTTTTTTTTTATCATGTCAGCAATTAACTGGGTCATTACCAGATGGTGCAAACACCTTAGGTTCTCTGAGCAAGTGCTCTGTTTAAAATGCTGGTGCACGGTGCATACTTAAATACACTTTTGAAACAGCTATAGCTTTTATTAGAAGCATTTTTGCTAATACATGTATATGACAAAAATGCTTCTATTCAAAACTGAAACGCATACATTTGGTTTTGGATTTTGTCTGGAATGTCCCTTTACAAGTAGATGAAGTACTAAGACTTTCATGTCTATTTAACAGGTCAGTAAACTCAAAATGATTCTTTCATGGTTTAGACAGAGCATTTCATTTTAAGGGAAAAACTTTGCAATTTGCATCTGTTTTCAAATTTGCTTTGTTATCTTTGTATCCTTTGTTGAATAGTAACTTAGGAAGGCTCATAGGACCTTAGGAGTGTGCATGTGTCTTTAGTGTTTGCAACTATGTATTATGCTATAGAGTACTAAAGTATTTAGTAATATTATATGGAAGTCACGATTCAGAAGATAGAGCATGCTATTTTAACACACTTTTCAATGTATTTCTGTTATTAAATTTACTTCATTCTCTTGGTATCCTTTGTTGAAACATATAAATATGTAAGCTCAGAAGCAGCAATGCACTACTAGGAAGTATCTGATGATTGGTGACTAGACACATATTCCTCTTGTCATTAGCTCACCAGATGTGTTGAGCTAGCTCTCAGGTGTGCATTGTGGCTCTTAAGCTGATTTTAACTATGTGTTTAACCCATTTTGCATGGGTTAAACACATAGTTACATGCAATCAATTGTGCAATAATAATATGCTGTAACACATTAGAGCATTTTCATTTTGCACATTTCTTTACAGTCTATGCATAGAATACAGGCAATATTATAAGTGTGAGCTTGTCTGTTAATGCGAATACATGATGTGTGAGAAGCTATAACGACATGCAGATAGTGTATAGTTTGCCTTGCAGTTGCTGAAGGAAAGTAAATGTCATTAAACAAAAGATGAATGTCACACTTGTGTTCCTATAATGAACTAGCATCTGAAGGCTTTACATCCACTGTGCTGTATCGCTGGGCATGATATAGTTGATAGATGATTAATGTTGAGTGAAGACATTCTCAGGGTCATTAATGTGTTGTAAGTCAGAGTATATTTGTTAGCTTAGGAATGTACTGTATATATAGATATACTGTATATATAGGTCATGTGTCCTGGAATTGAGATCTCATCTATGTTTATAGTTATTTAGTGGTCATATAAGTATTTAAAGGTTACAAGTCTATCTGGCTAGTGAAAATTTGTATTAACAACTATGTATGCATGTTGAGTGTATGTGTGTGTGTGTTATATGTATTTATCTAGAGATTACGGAGCCTATTTATCATGTCCTAAATAGAGCCAAATACATCTGTTTCTGTGTGAGCCTTCAGGCTCTTAAGACCGCTGCTCCTTAACTTGTCCGCCGCCTCTGAGGCATATGATCAGGTTGATTGACACCCCCTGCTAGCGGCCGATTGACCGCAAATCTGCAGGGGGCGGTATTGCACAAGCAGTTCACCAAAACTGCTTGTGCAATGATAAATGACGACAGCGCATGCTGTCTGCATTTATCGATGTCTGTCGGCCATGATCGCTACAGCGGATCTTGTCCTCCAGATACATGAAAAACCGGCCCCATTGTTTGTATGTATGTTATGTGTGTGCGCACGTTATATGAATTTATCTAGAGATTATATTTGTGTGTATGTTTTGTGTGCACAAGTTTTATATGTATTAATCTAGAGATTGTGTTTGTGTGTATGTTTTGTGTGTGTGCACATTATATGTATTTATCTAGAGATTGTGTTTGTATGTATGTTTTGTGTGTGCACGTTATATGTATTTATCTAGAGATTGTGTTTGTGTGTGCACGTTATATGTATTTATCTAGAGATTGTGTTTATGTGTATGTTGTGTGTGAGCACGTTATATATATTTATCTAGAGATTGTATGTGTGTGTATGTTGTGTGTGAGCACGTTATATGTATTTATCTAGAGATTGTGTTTGTATGTATGTTTTGTGTGTGCACGTTATATGTATTTATCTAGAGATTGTGTTTGTGTGTGCACGTTATATGTATTTATCTAGAGATTGTGTTTATGCGTATGTTGTGTGTGAGCACGTTATATATATTTATCTAGAGATTGTATTTGTGTGTATGTTGTGTGTGAGCACGTTATATGTATTTATCTAGAGATTGTGTTTGTGTGTATGTTTTGTGTGTGTGCACGTTATATGTATTTATCTAGAGATTGTGTTTGTGTGTATGTTGTGTATGAGCACGTTATATGTATTTATCTAGACATTGTGTTTGTGTGTATGTTGTGTGTGAGCACGTTATATGTATTTATCTAGAGATTGTGTTTGTGTGTATGTTTTGTGTGTGTGCGCGTTATAAGTATTTATCTAGAGATTGTGTGTATGTTTTGTGTGTGCGCGTTATATGTATTTATCTAGGGACTGTGTTTGTGTGTATGTTTTGTGTGTGCGTATTATATGTATTTATCTTGAGATTGTGTTTGTGTGTGCACGTTATATGTATTTGTCTAGAGATTTTGTTTGTGTATG
The DNA here is from genome assembly GCF_027579735.1 of Bombina bombina. Lineage (NCBI taxonomy): Eukaryota > Metazoa > Chordata > Amphibia > Anura > Bombinatoridae > Bombina > Bombina bombina. The sequence goes on along the minus strand of NC_069508.1, from coordinate 188,404,113 downwards.
TTTTGTGTGTGCGCGTTATATGTATTTATCTAGAGATTGTGTTTGTGTGTATGTTTTGTGTGTGCACGTTATATGTATTTATCTAGAGATTATATTTGTGTGTATGTTTTGTGTGCACAAGTTTTATAAGTATTAATCTAGAGATTGTTTTTGTGTGTATGTTTTGTGTGTGCACGTTATATGTATTTATCTAGAGATTGTGTTTGTGTGTATGATGTGTGTGAGCATGTTATATGTATTTATCTAGAGATTGTGTTTGTGTGTATGTTTTGTGTGTGCACGTTATATGTATTTATCTAGAGATTGTGTTTGTGTGTGAGCACATTATATGTATTTATCTAGAGATTGTGTTTGTGTGTGAGCCCGTTATATGTATTAATCTAGAGATTGTGTTTGTGTGTATGTTGTGTGTGCACATGTATGTATTTATCTAGAGAATATTTTTGTGTGTGTTTTGTGTGTGCCCGTTAAATCTACTTTTCTAGAGATTATGTTTGTGTGTATGTTTTGTGTGTGTGTGTGCGCGTTATATGTATTTATCTAGATATTGTGTTTGTGTATATGTTGTGTGTGTCCACGTTATATGTATTTATCTAGATATTGTGTTTGTGTATATGTTGTGTGTGTGCACGTTATATGTATTTATCTAGAGATTATGGGGCTGATTTATCATCGGTCTGTCCAACATGATCCGCTTGTGAACTGCTTGTGCAATGCCACCCCCTGCAGATTTGTGGCCAATTGGCTGCTAGCAGGGGGTGTCAAGCAGCCCGATCGTATGAAATTGGGCGGATTGATGTCAGCAGCCCAGAGCATGAGGACCAGTTAAGTTGAGTCGCAGCTTCATAACTGCTGTTTCCGCCGAGCCTGGAGGCTTGCGCGGAAACAGGAGCATCAGGGGCCATTCGGCCCTTGATAAATCGCCCCCTATGTTTGCACCTTCCTGGTCACATTATAGTAAAGCTTCCTTAGGGACATTTTTTAAGGCTGATCGCTTTTTCGGTCACATTCTTCATCCTTCTTTGGGTACTGTATTGCTCTCGTCCGTTTCTATATATTACTGTATATAAAGTCTCACTCACCATTAATGAGAATTCTTATTTGGTTTAGTCACAAGCACACTCTCATCTCCTTTTGCATCCACACCTCTAAATATTTATAATGACATATTATGTATTTATAGTAACCCTTTGTACTTTTGCAGCAGAAATTTCCTAGAGCCATATAAATAACGAATAATAATATTAATAATGCAGGCACTATCTTCTCAGTAAGCGTTTTCTGTTCAGGTGGCGCGCACTAAGTGTTGATATCTAAACGAGAATCTAATTTTCATTTTTATATTCTCAAAAGCCAGCAGTGGCATTGCATTGCAGGTAGCATCTCAATGCGCTGTTCAAATATATTTAATCTCTTTGTGTTTGTGAATCAACAACACACATGTGCAGTACTACCTTTTTATCACAGAACAGTAAAATATATTTAGAGCCCTGTTGTTTTTTTCACAAATGGTACCTGGTATGTGTCAGTATAAAAAATGGTGCCTTTAGCACTTCACTGAGTTTGGGAAGGTGAAGGTTAGAGGCAATTTGTACAATATGATTTAATCATCATTGCAAAGTAATCTGCTCGTTATGGGTTGGAGGCCAACAGTTATCCTCGGCTTGTTACCTCTTGTCTTGATGTACAATATATAACTCTCTGGCCTTGGACCTGTACCTCCTTTAGGGATGAACAGTTTACAAGACCAATGACCTTGCATTTGTTCTTTCTTACCATTAGTTCTGGCATTATAAGACTGATACTTAGGGGTAAAGCTGTTACTAGTTTATACAGCTAAGGAAATATGAAAGAGACATATTTCACGTTTTTAATATATTATTAAACCTCTTTAAAATGTTGGTAAAATTTGTTTTGTTAGAAGTATTCTGTCAAACATTTATGGTTAAAAGTGAATAAAAACAAAAATAATTATTTTGAGTAGTTTCTAATGTTTATTTAGGAAAGGGCAATTAAAGGGTATCAAGAATACTTGGGATAGGATTCCAAATGATCAAATTTATCTCTTTCTTTTGTGATTTTCTTGTTGTAACTTTCTATGACAGAATACCTAGGTAGGCTCAGGAGTGTGCACATTTCTTGAGCACTATGGGCAAGATTGCGTGGTTTTGGTATCACATATACAGTGTTGCATATAAATGCGGCGCGTATATTTCAACTGTCGCCCGCAATTTTACTCCCATAATCTAACATAGAACCGCATCGCAAATCGGTATCACATATTCAGCGTAAGGACTTAGGCGGCGAAAATGGAGAAATTTTACTCCATTTTCACCTTGCCACACATAGGCAGGCACAGCAAGACTTGCACTGAGTATGTGAGCACTGTAACTCCCTGAAAATAGTAACTAACATCTAACGCATGCGCAATATCTATCTACCTCCTGAAAATAGCTAACACCTAACGCATGTGCAATACCTGTCAACCGTCATTCCCCAACGCAATAACTAATAAACTATATTAACCCCTAATCCGCCAACCCCCACATTGCAAAACATCGAATTAACCTATTAACCCCTAAACCGCCATTACCCCACAACATAATATACCTTAATAAACTATTAACCTCTAATCCGCCATTTAACCATATCGCAAAACATCTAATTAACCTATTAACCCCTAAAACGCCATCACCCCACTACACAATATACCTTAATAAACTAGTAACCTCTAATCCTCCATTCACCCATATCGCAAAACATCTAATTAACCTATTAACCCCTAAACCGCCATCACCCCACAACGCAATATACCTTAATAAACTTTTAACCCCTAATCCGCCATTCACCCATATCGCAAAGTGCCTATTAAAACTATTAACCCTTAAACTGCCATCCCCCACCAACGCAATAAACTTAATTAACCCCTAATCTGCCAAACCCACACAACCTAATAAAACTATTATCCCCTAAACCGCTAAACTCACACAACGCAAATAACTAATTAAATTACTAAACCCCCTAATCTAACACCCCCTAAATTAATTCCGATTATCTAAATTAAAAAATACTAAATTACAAACAATTAAAATAAAAAAGCTAGCATTACTTAAAAATAAAAAACTAAGATTATATTTATATAAGATTACAAAAAATAAAAAATTCTAACATTACATAAAATAATAAACCAAATTATCAAAAATAAAAAAATTATACCTAATCTCTATGAAAATAAAAAGCCCCCCAAAATACAAACACCCCCTAATCTAATGCAAATAGACTTTAAAAGGGCCTTTTGTAGGGCATTGCCCTAAGTTAAACAGCTCTTCAACCTTAGAAAATACTAAGTCCCCCCTCTAACAGTAAAAACCCCCACCCACCAAACCCCCAAAATAAAAAAACCTAACACTAAAAAATTAGTAAACTAAACTACCCATTGCATTTCAGCTCTTTTACTGCCCTTAACAGGGCATTCAGCTCTTTTCAAAGGCCCATTAAAACTCTAATCTAAAAAAAAAAAAAAAAAAAAGCCTAAGTCTAACCCCCAGATAGGTACTCATAGTTCCTGAAGTCCGGCGCTAAAGTCTCCTTCCAAGCGGCGATATCTTCTATCTTCTTCCAGGAACAAGCCGGCGACCACGGAACTGAAGACCGTCAATGGCGGAACTGAAGACCCGGAGACCACTGAGCCATGGAGCATGGAGATGCTCTTCGTACGATCACCGCTGCACACTGAGGATTGAATTCAACGTACGCGTTTAAATATGGGGTACCTTGAATTCCTATTGGCTGATTTGAGTCTTCAAATTTAAATCAGACAATAGGATGAGAGCTACTGAAATCCTATTGACTGATTTGAACAGCCTATAGGATTTCAGTAGTTCTCATCCTATTGGCTGATTTGAATTTGAATACTCAAATCAGCCAATAGGAATTCAAGGTACCCCATATTTAAATGCGTACCTTGAATTCAATTCTCAGTGTGCGGCGGTGATCATACGAAGAGGATCTCCATGCTCCATGGCTCAGTTCTGCCCTCCTCTCCGTGCCAGCTTGTTCCTGGAAAAAGATAGAAGATATTGCCGCTTGAAGAAGACTTCAGAGCCAGACTTCAGGAACCGTGAGTACCTTTCTGGGGGTTAGACTTAGGGGCCAAATTATCAAGCTCAATTATCAAGCTCCGAATGGATCTTGATGCCCCTTTTTCCGCGCAAGCTGTCGGCATTTATTGATGTGCGGCAGACATGATACGCTACATTGTATCATGTCCACTCTCATTTTCATAAATCAGCCCCTTTGCCTTTTTTTTTTTTTTTTTTAAGATTAGTGTTTTAATGGGTCTTTGAAAAAGAGCTGAATGCCCTTTTAAGGTCAGTAAAAGAGCTGCATGCCCTTTTAAGGGTAATGCCCAAACAAATGCCCCTTTAGGGGCAATGGGTGACTTTTTTTTAGTCTTTAATTATTATTATGTTACTAGACAAAAGTGTAGCTTAGCTAGGCTTTAAAGTTGTATAGATATGTTACTGGACAAAAGGGGTAGCAGAACTGTATGTAAATGCTTGACTAGTCTTTAAGGTAGCATAGCTATGTTACTGGAGAAGGTTGTAGTAGAACTGCAAGTAAGTACTTGACTAGTCTTTAAGGTAGCATAGCTATTTTACTGGAGAAGGTTGTAGTAGAACTGCAAGTAAGTACTTGACTAGTCTTTAAGGTAGCATAGCTATGTTACTGGAGAAGGTTGTAGTAGAACTTCAAGTAAGTACTTGACTAGTCTTTAAGGTAGCATAGCTATGTTACTGGAGAAGGTTGTAGTAGAACTGCAGGTGAGTACTTGACTAGTCTTTAAGGTAGCATAGCTATGTTACTGGAGAAGGTTGTAGTAGAACTGCAGGTGAGTACTTGACTAGTCTTTAAGGTAGCATAGCTATTTTACTGGAGAAGGTTGTAGTAGAACTGCAAGTAAGTACTTGACTAGTCTTTAAGGTAGCATAGCTATTTTACTGGAGAGGGTTGTAGCAGAACTACAGGTGAGTACTTGACTAGTCTTTAAGGTAGCATAGCTATTTTACTGAAGAGGGTTGTAGCAGAACTGCAGGTGAGTACTTGACTAGTCTTTAATGTATAGTAGTAGTTTTGTTACTATACAAATGTGTAGCATAAACACATGTGAGCACTCGACCTTACATTTCTGTAATTACACTAATGAACAAAGCTGTAGATCAACCACATCTGAGTGCTTGACTTTAAAGTATTGTAGTTATACTACTGGATAAAGGGGTAGAAGAACTGCATATGAGTGCTTGAATAGTCTTTAGAGGGACATCAAACCCAAAACTGTTCATTCTTGATTCATATAGAGCATGCAGTTTCAACAACTACCCAAATTACTTATGCCATCAACTTTGCTTCAATCTCTTGCTGTACTAATGCTCTGCTGAGAGCTAGCTGAACACATCTGGTGAGCCAATAACAAGAGGTATATGTGTGTAGCCACCAATCAGCAACTATCTCCAAGTAGTGCATTACTACTTCTGAGCCTACCTAGATATGCTTTTCAACATAGGATATCAAGAGAACCAACAAATTAGATTATAGAAGTAAAATGGAAAATTGAGTAAAATTGCATGTTGTATATGAATCGTGAAAGTTTTATTTTGGGTTTGCTGTCCCTTTAAAATACAAGACTGAAAAAAAGGAAGTATTGGAACATGAAAGAGAAAATAATTCAGCTCTGTATAACTAATATTCAGTTCCATACAGCTCCCTGATTTCATTTTAAGGAGAATTATGTTTATTGTCTGTATTTGGAAGATATGTAGTAATAGTTTGTCCTGTTTCCTAAATGAATAATTGTGAATATTACTCCATATAGAGCAGATGGTGTCTGGATAGTTGTGATGCTTATGTTGGGTTGATTTTTTTTCATTTTCCATATGTTTTACATCCAACTGAGAAGGCAAAGACTCCTGAATTCATTGAGAAAACAATTATTTTGAAGTACACTAATGAATGTAGCTTTGTGATTTCATTTATAATTATTTTATTTAACTGAATATTTTTATATAGAGTTGCATTGTTTAAATCTCTTTCATGCGCAGTTGCCCCTTTTTAAGTATTGCAATTGTGGGCTTCAGAAACAACTATTTTGAGATGTTGATTTGGGTTATGTTACTAAAAAAGAGACATAGGAGTTCTTCTCTCCCTCTCTTTCTTTCTCTCTCTCACTCTCTTTCTCTATCTCTCTGTCACTCTCTCTTCTTTCTCTCACTATCTTTAAATATATATATATATATATATATATATATCACTTTCTCTATCTCACTCTTTTTCTCTATTTCTACATATATGTGCATGTGTTTGTGTGTATATTTATTTATTGTGCGTGTGTGTGTGTGTGTGTGTATGTGTGTATATGTATATATGTGTATATATATATATATATATATATATATATATATATATATATACAGTAACAGTATATAAAAAGTCTACACACCCCTGTTAAAATGTCAGGTTTCTGTGCTGTAAAAAAATGAGACAAAGATAAATAATTTCAGAATTTTGTCCACCTTTAATGTGACCTTTAAACTGTACAACTCATTTGAAAAACAAACTGAAATATTTTAGGTGGAGGGAAGTAAACAAAAAACCTAAACTGGGGATGTAGCTCTGTTCAGAATTAAGCAATCACATATAAAATCATGTTAAATAGGAGTCAGTACACACGTGCCATCATTTTAAGTGTCTCTGATTGACCCCAAATTAAGTTCAGCTGTTCTAGTAGGTCTTTCTGGCATTTTCTTAGTTGCATCCTAAAGCAAAAACCATGGTCTGCAGAGAGCTTCCAAAGCATTAGAGGGATCTCATTGTTAAAAAGTATCAGTCAAGTGAAGGGTACAATTTTTTTTCCAAGGCATTAGATATACCATGGAACACAGTGAAGACATTCTTCATCAAGTGAAGAAAATATGGTGCAAAATAGACATTTCCAAGAACTGGACGTCCAAAATTGATGAAAAGACGAGAAGAAAACTGGTCTGGGAGGCTGCAAAGAGGCCTACAGCAACATTAAAGAAGCTACAGGAATATCTGGCAAGTACTGGCTGTGTGGTACATGTGACAACAATCTCCCGTATTCTTCATATGTCTGGGCTATGGGGTAGAGTGGCAAGATGGAAGTCTTTTCTTATGAAGAAAAACATCCAAGCCTGGCTAAATTTTGCAAAAACACATCTGAAGTATCCCAAAAGCATGTGGGAAAAGGTGTTATGGTCTGATGAAACCAAGGTTGAACTTTTTGGCCAAAATTCCAAAAGATATGTTTGGCGCAAAAACAACACTGCACATCACTAAAAGAACACCATACCCACAGTGAAGTGTGGTGGTGGCAGCATCATGCTTTGGGGCTGTTTTTCTTCAACTGGAACTGGGGCCTTAGTCAAGGTAGAGGGAATTATGAACAGTTCCAAATACCAGTCAATATTGGCACAAAACCTTCAGACTTCTGCTAGAAAGCTGAACATGAAGAGGAACTTCATCTTTCAGCATGATAACGACCTAAAGCATACATCCAAATCAACAAAGGAATGGCTTCAACAGAAGAAGATTAAAGTTTTTGAATGGGGTGGCGGAACTTGCCACAAAATGGAGAGGACACACTTCACTTAAGCTCCGTAGTATCATGCCAATAAACTCATTTTCCCAGACGTTTATAACCCCCATCTTACTTGGACATTAGCAGTCTAAAATCCGACTACATCTGGGGTCAAGAATTTTAGACCTTCATAACCATCCGCATAGTTATAGTGCCTCCTAACCAGACGGCTGAATGACCCGTGCTGCAACGGCTAACTCCGACTAGTGGCGCAAGAGGTACTATGCCTGGATTAATTTCCCGTACACCCGAGGTGGCACTATAGAGCTGGTCCATCCGGCATTTCTCTAACTCACTGCTTCACCGTGAGGTCCGCACCGGAGGTCACGTGGCCTAGATCGCAAACGGCTATGATAATTTAGACCGGCAACTATCTAATGGAATTCTCACACCTCTTGCCACGCCGTGTGGTGACATAGCTTACTGACCTAGCTGTTCCCTACTCCGTTCCCTACAGACCAAGTGTAGCTGGGGCTGCCCTCACCTCACTACCGGAGCAGCTTCACCTCCTCCCTCCTTTAGCTCAGAATGCAGCATTCTGTTGTGGAGACTCGCCAGGCACACTGAAGGCCTACATACCCACACAGAGTGGGAGTATTTCATCATCCTCAATCTCCAGCTTACAACATCTCTTTGGACACTCGGCTGAGGGACATCCTTCCCACATGCACACTAAGGGACAAAAGGTATAAATCTTTATATTACCTAAAACCTTGCACGCCTCATACTATAAAATATTGCCACAACTGTGCCAGTCAGACTTTCAAAAGCCTCTCTCTACTATCCTACTGGGTTGGAGGCCTAGTATTTTAATCTCTCCTACAGGCCCACAGATGGCTTCAATATAAAGGACTCTAACATTTTTGATAGCCCTCTGCAGACACACTGTTGAGCCTTATATAAGTCCTCAGCCACACAGAGTCTCTAATTACAACATTTACACACAGCCCATATTTTAACAGGGCTCTTCTTCAGTGGGTTATTGTTTTTTACACACCCTGTGGGACAAGCCATCACACACTTACAGGCCTGATATACCTGTGGAAATACTAAGCTAATCCCATCTTAACACTACCTCTCTGCTCCCTTTCCCGCCGGCCCTTTTTGCCTACGGGTCATATCCCATACTCCTTTTACCCACATCGCCCTGAGAGAGCATCTTCCCCAGGAGAGAGACAGATTTACACCCACTTCTGTAGACCTTCAATCAAGCAATACTCCCAGACCTCTTTTCTCTCCGGCAAGTCAAATACCTTACATAACCCCCTGGACTTTGAAGAGCTATTATCCAGTGGCTGCCTATCCTTTACCATTACCCTATTTCTGCTACTTTACTAAACAGAAATTATGTGTTAACCTTACCAACTAGGGGGTGCCGGACCTACCCTCTCCACCCATTCTGCTTTGGGGAAGATAATTACTTTACACTCTGGTGTGACATCTCTACTTAAAGACATCTTACCTCTCACACTATGGCTCATTCACAAAAGAGGAAATAGAAACAGTCTGAGTTCCCTAAAAGAACTCTTAACAGATCACTTTAATAGTAAAACCCACTATGAGCAAGATATGTCAGACAAATATTCTAGAGAGGAGATTCTATCAACCAAAGGTTCACACAAAACTGAGATCCACTGTACAGACAGATCCCTCCTTGCACACTCCTCTATACTCAACTCCATCAAAGTACTATCTGATAAATGGATGCTCACCACACATCTCTTAAACAAGAGCTGAAGATGTCAGTCTCTGAACTTAAGAGAGATATATCATGCTTGGGAGAACGTACTGAAGCCTTAGAGAGAAAACATAAAGATCTCAGTGTGGATCACATCAATCTCCTTTCCTATACTCAATCCCTGATGGAAATGATCTCAGACCTAGAATCTAAAATGACAGACTGGCAGACCTAGAGGATAGGTCATGCCATAATAATATTAAGATTTGTGATATCCCAGAGGACGTAGGAACATCAGATCTATCCAACTTTTTGATGGGTTTTATTCAAATAATCATTGGGATCTTTTGAAGACCAAGAACCACTAATCGACAGAGCCCACTGAGCTCTGCGCCCCAGGAATGCCAATTCAAGTACCCCGAGAGATGTAATAATTAGATTACCCTACTACACGTTTAAAGAAAAAATACCCAGGGCCTTATTCCTAAACAAAAATTTGAAGGATTCTTACCACACTGTTCAAATGTTTCCAGACCTATCTTTGCATACCCTTGCCAAAAGATGCACTTTTCAACAAGTTACCCAGTGTCTTCGCAAAAACAATGTAAAATATAAATGGGGCTTCCCCGTTAAGCTATTCTTTCAATTCAAAGAACATTCTTGTGCCATTTCAACGCCAGACCAAGGCATAAAACTCCTGCTCTCACTGGGCCTACATCATCCACCTGATCAAAATAAAGGCTTGGTGGCCAATACTGACGAACTCAATACTGCTGCACCTGAATGGCTCCCATTACCGAAAAGGTCCAACCACCAACCCATGAGAAAGGAACTGTCTGCTCACGACAAAGATCCCTATCACTACATCTTGTGCTTCTGTGTAGAGTACTGAAATTAACTCTGCAAAATATATATATCCTACAATACCCTCTTAACAGCCAATCAGAGGACAGATTCATTGTTCCCGGTGGGGACACTGGACCTCTCACCTATTTCCTAGTTAATTGTCTCTAAATCACAATCCGGATGCTAAGTATCCTTTTTGAAGAGTTCAACTGTTTATAAAATGTTTATGCATTAGATATTAAAATGTTGACTGTTCTGTTTATGCAAATTAATGCTTAGTCTATTCTTTGATTGAGTTTATTACAAATAAAATTAACCTAACCGATTGTCATGTTTATATATGTTTAATAATAAGATATCCATTGTGTGTTGACATATATAACCCCACTATATTATATAACAACCCCACATACCTAACTTCTATATCTTCTTATCATTTGATACTCTTAGACTCTTAGACTACAAGTAGATTATCTTACAACTCTAACACGTCTCAACATCGCCTTAATTTCCTTCTCTAATATAATCCGGACACTCAAGCCCATAATTATAGTCCTCACACCTCACTGACTTTTGAGACACACTTTAACATACTAACCCCACCAACCTACACTAACATACTTAAATTCTATAAGCTCTATATCAGTATCGTTTTACAACGCTTGTCAGAGCCAGTATCATATTTTCCAAGTCTATATTTTATACACAATCATTCACACCTCTTACCAAAATAAACCTAGGAAAAGTAATTCACATAGAGGTTCTTTTTATGACTTCAGACATTTTGCGACTTCAGTAGCATACTATAAGGAACCATTTACGCATAAGGCATGCAGACCTCCTCTTCTTAATGACTACACTTTAGGCATACTTCAGATAGACTCAACCTATGCCGACAACGGTACCATCCTACTCACTTTTTGGAATGTCACACATTTGTATATTGCTGTTAATATGTTCTATTCTTATTTAAATGTCATGTATCTGTAGGTATTTTAAGCATTTATTTGTTTTTGTTAATCTGTTTCATTGCTGTACATACCATTGTAACTAATCTATTTAGCCCCTATCCCTATACAGACACTTTCAGAATACAACTTTACTACTATTACATTCACCAACTTCCCCCTTCCTCCTTAAATACTGACATTTACCGCCTTACGATAGAGTATACTCTTGCCCATACTTTATTCTCTCCTTGCCAGAAGCTCCTTCCCCCCCCCCTCATACCCCCCCTACAACCTTAGAGTGGCTCTTGCCCGCTGAACACTTCCCCTCTGAGACATTTAAAAATATCAATGAATCATTCCTATTACTCAAACTCGTTGATACACAACTCCTATGCCCATTCTAGATCACTTTTTCTAAAACGGTGGCTGTTTCACTAACTCATATCTGACTTAGCTTCAGTGAACCTACCCCACCCAAGTACCAGACTCCCCCCCCCCCCTTTTTTTTGTTTTGTTTTTGTAATCATGACGGACCTTTGCATTTTGATGCTCAATACTCAGAGCCTTAACTCCCCCCAAAAAAGCAAGCCTCTTGATAAACCTCCTTCAGCGCACCGAGTAGACGTCGCATTTCTTCAAGAGACCCATTGGCTCCCCCATACGGATATATAGAAGCTTCTTATGATTCCAAATCCAGAGGCATAGCCATACTCATTAGCGCCAATTTAAATATGACCATATATACATAGAAAGTGATCCCCAAGCATGTTTTATCATCCTAATCTGCAGATTGAATGACAGATTAGTCACTTTGGAACTAATTTTTAGGGTGATTTAAACCTGATTTGGGATCCAACAATTGATAGACTCAGTCCGAAGATCTACACTGCAGAAAGATCTGCTTACTCTCTGATGCCTTTCAGAAACTTTTTCGCCAATATGATCTCATTGATGTATGGAGAGCCTTACATTCCTCAGATAAATAATTCACTTTCTGTCCCCACCCCCCCCCTCATAAATCCTACACTCGAATAGATTTCCTTTTCATGAGTTTTCACGCACTTGATCACATATCTTATGCCAGGATATCCCCAGTTTCCTGGTTGGATGATGACTCTCTCTTAATCTCCATAGGCCCACATCTAACTAACTCACCTCCTCCTACATGGCGCCTTAAAGATTGGCTGATCACCAACCCCATTTACAAACTGGAAACACAAGATATTATCTCTGAATATCTAGAGATTAATGACACCTCATACACCTCAATAGAAATATTATGGGCTTTGCTTAACACATTTCTAAGGGGTCACTACATCAAAAAGGCTGCACAGTCACGCAAAGCAAAAGGAGCATCACTTGCCTTCCTAACATGCCAACTTAGATCCCTGAAAGAACAACTACATGAATCCTACTCTACTATATTTGGCGAACAAATATCAGACATCACATAGCAGATTAAGACCCTTGAGTATCACAAAGCTACCTCTCTCCTAGCGATAAAGTTGAGAAACCGCACGGCACAGTCTAAGATTCCCTCCATCAGAACACATAATAACTTGGTTTCATCCCCAAAAGAGATTGCCGAGATGTTTAGATCATACTATCAAATGTTATACAGCTTAGAGTATAGTACCCCAGGTCACATGTACCAAACAGCAGATGTTCGCTCGTTCCTACACACTCTTAACCTACCTCAATTACCAAAGGAAGACTCCCTAACCCTACATTCCCCAATCACCCTTGAAGAGGTCCAAACAAGCATTAAATAACTTAAATTAGGCAAATCCCCGGGCCCTGATGGATATACTGGACAATTCTACAAAACTTTTGAACCATTGGTGGCTCCCATTCTATGTAAAATGCGTAAGGGTCACTTCCACAAAGAATTTTTAGAAGCTACAATAATTACCATATAAAAACCTGGAAAAGACCCTAAAGAATGTGGCAGTTACCGCCCTATCTCTCTCCTCAATCTTTATACCATGTTATACGCCAAGATTATCGCCAATAGACTCTCTAAAATAATTTCACTGGTTCATCCAGATCAAGTGGGCTTTATCCCCTTAAGGGAAGGCCAGAACGCCACTAGACGTGTACTCAATATTCTCACTAAAGCCTCAAAACATGGAGTGTCCCTCTTTAATCTGTCTCCAGCCTTTGACAGAGTAAGGTGGGAGTACCTTTGGGAGACTATGAGAGCTTTTAACCTCCCAAATGAGTTTATATCAGCTGTCTATGTCCTATACTCTGGCCCCTCTGTGAAAATAAGAGGAGTAGGTTTCCAGTCCAGTTCCTTAGATATTACTAATAGAACCAGACAAGGCTGCCCTTTATCGCCGCTCTTATTTGCGCTTTCAATAGAGACCATCACGCAGGCGATCAGACTCAATCCTGATATATCCAGCTTTTCCATAAAAGACTCCCAACACAAAATTTCGCTTTATGCAGACGACATTACTCTCCTTCTGACCTCTTCAACCACTTCACTCCCTGCATTTTTTAAACTACTTACATACTTTGGCACTTTGAGCTACTACAAGCTAATCGTCACTAAAACAGAAGCCCACATATTAACATTGCCGCAACTGAACTGTCTAAGTTACAGCAAACACATAAATTCCAATGGTCTGCGTAATCCATTAAACTTCTAAGGACATACCTTAGCATGGACACTTCACTGGTCATTTCTAAAAACTTTGCAGAAAGACTTCCTGAGTTTAGAAAGCTTCTAGATTATTGGGAATATAGAGATATATCATGGACAGGGAGGATAGCTGCCATCAAAATGTCCTTTCTCCCCAAATTGACCAACCTATTCCGATCCATCCCACTTAAAGGGACAGTTCACCCAAAAACGTTCTCCCCTTTAAATTATTCCCAATGATCCTTTTTACCTGCTAGAGTGTATTAAATTGGTTGCAAGTAGCTCCTTTACTCATATTTCAGCATTTGAAATAGCTGATTTAGCTTGTGGTTTCCCAACCTATACTGAAAGTTTTGATACTGGCGTATACACTATTGACAAGCCTAAGTAAACACAGCCAGCAGAAGAGATTACACCCTCAGTGGGGGGCATGATAGTTAAGTAATAAAATGATAATTTTCCATTGTTCTCTCTATGTATTGAGCTTTGGTGTTCCAGACAAATATAAGATAAGGAAGCAAGTCTGTGTACATGAAAGTGATAACATATTGAGATCTGATATTACCTGAAGCTCAACCCATTGTAATAGGCAGTGGTTTCAAAGCACAAAACCAGCTACTTCAGATACACAAATAAACCCGAAAATGCAATTTCTCAAATATTTTATACTCTGCAGTTGGCATAACAAGTCATTTAAAATACATTTATGGAAAAACAATTCTACAGTGTACTGTCCCTTTAACATACCAGACCAACTCTTAATAAATTACAGAGTATTATTACTTCATACATTTGGCGTGGTAAGAAACCCAGAACCTCTAGACAAACCCTACAAAGAAATATTGAAAAAAGGAGGCCTAGCTTTACCAAACATTATTCTCTACTATAACCGTGCTCGCCTGTCTTATTTAATGAGTTGGAGCATCTCTGATAACACTTTGCGCTGGCACAAAGTGGAGAACTCCTGCTTACCAATAAGTCTTAAGCTGACTGATCTTTCATGGATACCCGTACACTACAGGAGAGATCTTGAGATTAATCATCCTATAATTCTTGATGTCCTACAGTTCTGGGATCAGATTATACATACCCCTGAGATTGCTCCTCATCCCTCCCCTACTCAGACAGTAACAAGCTTTTTATACTGCCTCCCTGACTCACATATTCTCACTTGGCAAATAAGTGACTTTTATGAACACTCTGCTACATCTCTGACTTTTATGAACACTGGAAATGGTTATCTCACCCTGGATTGTGCCTTCGGGTTTCAGCTACCTTTCAATCTTAGATTTGAAGCCTTTCGCCTATGCTCCCTATTGAAATCTTGGGGATATCCTAAAGATAATCTTAGAGATCCCACGGCCTGGGAACGAAGATTGATCCAAGCACAGTTAGAGGGACTCTCTCTTACCATTACAACTTTCTTATAGAACCCCATTCCCATCACAAAATTCAAAAGCACATAGCATGGGAAAGAGACCTAAATTTTGCTGCTGACACTGACTCCTGGTACCTGGAGATTGTATTCACTAAAAAGCTTCTACATTGTGCAACCCTCTGGGAACTGTATTATAAAATCCTAGTGAGGAGGCATCTAGTTCCCTCTACCCTACTCTACCCCTGTGCTGGAGAGAATGTGGCCA